>NW_026926410.1:0-26888 GCF_032062105.1 Saccostrea cuccullata
ATAGAAGCGACCGAAGAAAGGCCCAAAACGCAGCGTTAAGTGCAGTCATCCTTTATGAACTGATCGGACAGATATATGTGTATGGCCAATGGTAAATAGAACGCTACAGGTTTTTTTGCCCGGTGCACATAGCTATTAGAACAAAAGAAACGTTTATTCGAAAAGGTATTTTTTATACGGTACCTTTAAAAGATAATATATATATATTGAATGATAATGATGGATTTCTTTCTTTTTTACCTCCATAGGTCCAACCAGAGAACACGCTACCATCTTGATCACACACTGCCTTATCCACCTTCTGGTCAAGACGTTTAGAGGCGTCCAACACCACAACATAGAAAGCTCTCCTGGTCAGGTAAATCTGGTGACAGGCGTAGTACGCACACTGTCCTCCAAAGTCAAAGAATGTCAGAGTCTTAGAGTCAACATTTGTAGTATTTACTTTTTCACGATTCTCCTGGCTTTTCCTTGCTAAAAAGAGTCATAAGATATCTCACACACCATCATTTTTTTTCATCAAAATATAATGAAAAAAGCAATAAAATAGTATTTTTGACATGTTTGTTTTAAGGATGTATTTTTCTGATCATTTCACCCCAAGTGGGTCTTCGTACATAAACATGTCGTAAAATGCAAACTGATAACAATTCATCAACAAGTTTTAAAAGTTTTATGATTCACATGTTAAACTATATTTATTTTTAAATAGAAAATCTTTCTATGTTGTATTAATGACTAAGACGTGTGCAAAATTATGATATTTACGACATAGGCCTAAGAAAGTCAACAAGTGAAATCGACATGATTGAGAGGGGAAGAAGACGGGGTCGCCCGTTTCAAAGCGACAGGAATGTCGAAGAGCCAACCGATACAAATTTTAGAACATTTAAAAAATTGTCGGTATCACAATTAGGCCTACAGGTACATTCTCGAAAGCGGTCCCTAAACATGCCAGCCAGGAGCGCCGAACTGTGTTGGCGACGTTCCAGTGCCAGTGGAAAATCGAAAATGTAGGTTTCTAATGCTTTCAAACTTATTGAAAGTAGCAATGTTTATGCATTATAGATACAAAAGTTTCAAAATACATAGTTTACACATCGTAAAATGAAACAAGGCATAAACATGTTACATAACGTTAGAACTAAGGGGTCTTCAGATGAAATTATCACACTTATTTTTAATATTTGGTGAATAAAACACATACTCTGACGCCTAAATGCCTTGATTCATTCTCATTAAATGCTGAAAAAGAAATAGGGGGTGGGGATATAAAAAATATAAAATTTTCTTACATGTACACTTACACCTACTTTTCATGCTTTGAAAAGGAACCATAATACCTAAAGAAATTGTGCTACAATTTTCTGAAAAGTTAAATTGTAGAAATATGTTTTCTCTGGTTTTTCAAGCAATTTTATAGGAAAAAATTTGCCTTTTTTTGACACCGGTGAACAACATTTTTGGGTACAAATTATCTAATTTGTGTTTATTTGCTCATATTTTGCTTTAAAAATTAACTTCGCAATACGTTCAAGTAAATTTTAGCCATATTACGTTTAAATTGATTGTATTTATAAGTTTATGAGGTATTTATATGGTCTAATAAGTTTTATTTTAATGAAATTTCCCATGCTCTGTTTTGGCCTGTGTTGGAGGGGTTGGATCTCTCTTAGATGAACACTAACGTACACTTTTTTGTCCTTAAATTATTCCTTGGGTATAACACTTTCAGAAAAAATATAAGCATGTGGAAAGTTTAATGCACGTTTTTTTCCGGGTATCAGAAGAATACATCCTTAAATTCATAGTATTTAAAAAAATATATAATTTTCTTTCAAATAACAAAGTACTAAAATTACAACACAGGAAGTAATTTACATGTATATGCATGGTTACGTATATCATTTTATTTCTACTGTCGACAAAAACATATCTATCATCCTAGCTGTTAAAAAAATCATGTTTCGCCATGCTTGTTTTATTTTAAATTGTTAAGAACAAGTCGCATAAATAAAGAGAAGTTTATTGACTTATTTTTTTTTTGGGGGGGGGTCACAGGTTAAAGTTTTTATGAAAAAATATTGGGGGAGAAAGTAAAAAAGAGGTCATATTTAGTGTGTGCAAAAAAGCCATCTTTCCCTAATTCTCTTTTCTCTCTCAGGCTAAGTAGCATCATTTTGTTACCTTTTAATGATCTTGTTTCATCACATATATCACATATTTCCTCATGAACCTCCAATCCCTCTGTAGATTTTATATCTCTAATATCTTCTTCACTGCATCCTAGCAGACGTTTAAGGAGCGTAGTTTTCCCCGCCCCAGCACATCCTACAATCATCCCCCGGGCGTGGTGGACTGTCTGTGTTCCTCTCTTAGCGTACTCCATATATCGCTCTCTGGCTTCCTTGTCCCACACTAGTATTTCCTCTGGGACTCTAACTATACCGTGTTAAAGAAAGAATTCACAAGAAAGATACGCATTTCCTTTTACTTCAGTTTCATGTAAAAAAAAAATTGAAATTTAACAGACTAGTCCGAAAAATCTGACGTTTTCCTGGCTTTTTTACGATTTTGGATATTTTTCATGCCAGGAAAACGTCAGAACCGGTGTAAAGACGAATAATGACCCCAATAGAATAATGACCGGGGGTCATTTTTCAACGACAAAAAATGACCCCCACCCGTAGAAAAAAATCATTTTTTGTAGAAAATGGGTCCTAGGGGGTCATTATTTTATATGTTAGTCCTATAAAATAATGACCCCATTGAAAAATGACCCCCTTTAAAGTGATACAAAATATACACTCTTTGATATCTTTTTTACAGCGAAACTAATTTTTACATTTTCTGTAACCAGAAAAATACAAAAAGTCGTATGAAATAATTTAGAGATTCACGTAGTCTTTCAAAGCTAAAATGGTGTTTGAAAAGAGATTCTTTAATTGTCAAGTAAATAAAATTTCTTTTTAATATTCCTCCTTTATAGAGTTTGCTTAAAGAATAATACTCAACTTGTTTTTAGAAATCAAGTCATGCAAAAATCAGGTTTAAATACTCTTCAATAGGAAAAATTAAATTTTTCCATCATTAAATTTTGAGTTTGTTTAAGTTTGGCAAATCCTACTTGACAATTAAAGAGGAGAAAATCTTTATCCCCCCCCCCAAATAAAGAACATTACGTTAAATGGAACAAAAAATAATAATAATAAATGAAAAGCAAAAATATAAATAAAACTTTATACCTTTCAATAATTCTGAAAGAGGCTCTAGATAAAATATTGAAATGAAGTTAAGCCTTCACACAAGTACTATCATATCATAATTTACTTCGCGCCATGATTAAAGCATACTTTAAATGTTGGTTGAGGTATACCTGAAAGTATTGTGGCAAAGTAACAGTTAAAAATTAGTAGAATAGTAGATTATTTTTAGCTTATTTTTAATTCCTTCTTATAGAAAAATAAAGGTAGGGTGTTTTTTTTTTTGCTTTTGTTCAATATCGACTTCCTTTTAAATAAGAAAGGGGGTGGGTATGTAAAAGACCTAAAAATATGCTCTGTAAAGCTATGGGCTAGTGTAAAATACACAGTGATTCTAATGCAAAAACTATACATGTAGACATAAACTTTTGATTTAGCACACAGTATTCATTACATTTCTTTTAACGTAGAACCTACTTCGTACGACTTCATAACTGGTAAATGTGTTAAACCTGTGCTAACCCATTAAGACGTCATAATTAATTTAATGCCACTTTTTACCGTACTTGACAGCAGCTTCAATGAAAATGGTAGAAAATACTGCATTTTGAAATTCAAATAATTCAATCATGCCAACATAATCTTAATTCAATTCATATATTTTTTGGTTTATAATGCTTAATGGCAATAATATTTCTGGAATAAGAGAAAATATGTAGGCACCTTTTATTTACTAGATCTAGACCTGAAGTTGACAAACCCAAGACTATCTAGTGTAATGAAATTACAATGTACATACAACTTTCGTAATAATTTGAATGGTATGTAACCATTTTCAAGGAATGCATAAATCGTAAGAAATCTTTAGTTGCCAGCGATTGAAGTGAATGTATTGATGAAATGTGTTCAAGTCAAAGATGTACGTGTTGTAGATCGTTTGATCGTGTGTACATTTTTTTGTGATATCTATAATGAAATGATGATCATTCCTTTTAACAATTATTTGTTACCTATTCATATTCTTAGTGTTTGATTACAATTTTTTAATTACATATGATCTTTTTAAAGTAAAAGTACAATTTCTGATAAATATTTAATCTGAAAGTAACCCCAAACAGTCATTTAATTATTAAATCCCGTGTAAGTGCAAAAAGGTCAAGAATATGAGTATCGGTAAATAGCCTATCGTTCATTAGTTAGAGGGGAAAGGTATATATTTTACTCATTTTCTGTAATCATTAAAGGAATGTTTTTCAGTTTAGTGTGAATTATTGGTGTGTGAATCACACAGACTTGTCACGTAGGCATATTTCATGAAGCGCGCTATCATGAAAAATATGCCTACGTGCAAGTCTGTGTGATTCACACACCAATAGTTCACATTAAACTGAAAAAAAAATTCCTTATATTTACATTTTACATGCTTTGAAGCAACTAAAATATGCTAAATATTTGAATTTCTCGCTGCCCTATATCTTTGCATCTTTACTAACGTCGCTAAAGATTCATTGTGACGTCACGTTAACGCACATTTCTCCGTGTAGATTTCTACGCGTGAGTATACCCAAAAATGGTTTTCAAATCAATTTCACAGTTGGCTTACTAGAAAATCACAGTGAATGTAAATATTTGGCTATGTTCTTCATCATATTGAAGATTGAAAACATTGTGACAAAGACTTCTAAAAAATATTTACAAATATAAAGTGCATAATTGACTAAAAATTATAGAGTTCATTTGACTATTTTTTTTAATGGTGGACTTATCTTTTATGTTAATTGAATGAAAAGAAATTATTCCTGATAAAATATTGTTTAATATTATTCAGTTAAAAAAGTTTATAAACGACGATGTTTGAAGAAGTATTTTTGTGATTTTTCATATTCCCTTTATGACAAGTACTCCTAAAAAATTTGAAAATGTGAAGTCGCAGTATGTAAATACCATACCAAGTTTCACAGCCTGTTCTAGATTAAAAAACAAGGAAATATATCATGATATCTTAACTGATTGATAAGCAAGTACTAATTTATCATTTTGAAAAGTTTGAAAGTCTTGTGACAAAGACTTTTCCGACATAGGTTCTACCTTTATTCTTGTTTTACTCCACCCTTTTACTCAGTTTTGAGTATATTTTTCAGAGAATTTAATATGAAAATCAAAACAAACATTTTCATTGTTGTAACGTCTTCTTTATAATGTATATTAATATGAAAAGATAATTGAAGACCATTTCTTTTTATGTCCCCGTAATCGAATATTCGGGGGTATATAGTTTTATCCTGTTCTTCTGTATGTCTGTCTGTCTCATCTGGCGGTTTGTTTGTCCGCAAAAACCTTAACCTTTACCATAACTTTTCATTTCTTGGAGCCATGACTTTCATATTTAATATGTATATTCCTTGTGACAAGACCTTACTTTGGGTACCACTAAATTTGACCTTTTGACCTTTACCTTGGAGTTTGTCCCATTTTACACAAAAATGCAAAATTTTTACTTTGGCCATAACTTTTAAACGGTAGATACTAGTACTCTCATGCTTCAAATATGTAGTTTTTTGGCATTACCTCTCATTGGATACTAAAAACCTTGACCTTTTGACCTTGACCTTGGAGTTTTCCGTACTTATGATTTTTTTTTACCTTGGCCATAACATAAGGGCTAGGGTATTCATACTTCACATATGTAATCCTTGTTACATTAAACATTTTCTTAAGAAATCATCAACTTTGACCTTTCAGTTTGAGCTACCTTTCAAAAATTTATCCTTGGCCATTACTTCTGAACAAGTGGTGCTAGGGCTTACCTATTTTGCAGTTGTATTTCTTGTGAGAAGACACTACTTTGGGTAACAATATATTTAAATTGCATTTAAGAAAAGTTTAATCTTCACTATGTTGCCATACAGGGGCATAGCTGTTTCACAAACACATCTTTTTATATATGAGGATTTGCGGATAAGAAATGGATACCTCAAAGCTTAACAGACGGACGGACGGATATCCCGATCACTATATACCCTCCCGCTTTTCAAGCGGAGGATATAATATTATATAATACTGCTGATTTTTTCTGTCAGTTCGATGATTTCCACCATCAAAAAACAATGTTTACCTAACCCTTAAGGCTTGATAAATCTTTTACTCCTTTAGGTTCTGAATCATTGCATTTACCTTACAATATGGCTATAATTGTATAATGTTATGAGATCAACATATCATCAGCTTATTCCCATTGAGCTCAAGTGAGCATTTTGGCCAATATGCTTCTTTATCTAATTTTTTTGCCCCCCTAAAAATTTTAGCTTTAATATACAGGGGGTCATTTTTCTACGGGGGTCATTTTATTTCACGTGGGTTCTGCAAATTTTTAGAGAAGTGACACTTTTTCTACGGGCAAAAGGGTCATTTTTCTACGCCGAATAATGACCGGGGGTCATTTTTCGCTGTCGAGATATGACCCCCGGTCATTATTCGATGGGGGTCATTATTCGTCTTTACACCGGCGCCATTAGGTACACTTGGAAGTCGCCGCCTCCAACTGCATGGAGGCGGCATTCTCGAGTTTATTTTAAATACTTGCGATCTGAATTAAATTTCAAAGTCAAAAGTTATCAATAGTACAATACTTAAAGAACTTACCAGTATATTTTTTATGGATCATTTATGAAAAAATTAATCCGTTGAAAAAGGTTTTATCACACTGTCGAGATTTGTCTTCGTTACCTGCATTTTAAAATCTTTCATTTCCTGTTACGAAATTTGGAGTGATATTTTCTTTTCACCGATATAGGTGAGTACTAGAAGCATTGTGCTTTAAATAAATTCTGATTTTGGCATTTAGTTCGGTTCACAAGTATTGAAAATCAACTCCAGTTGAAGACGGCGAAATTTCCAGTTTTCGTAATGGCGCCGGTTCTAACGTTTTCCTGGCATTTAAAATATCAAAATCGTTAAAAAGCCAGGAAAAGGTAAGATTTTTCGGACTATTAACAGACCTGTTAGAAGTGACTTCTTTTGACATTCTTAATAACTAAATTTTTATGATGTTGATATTGATTTTTTTTTGCACCAACATGTATTCAACTAAATTGCAATATCATTTTACTTAAATTTGTATCCCATCCTCCTCAATCATTCTCTTTTTATCTGTTTACGGAGTTTCTCTTTTTTTCAAAAACACCACTCTTATCTAATGTAGATTTGAAAGTATTTTTTTATCCTGCAACTACATGTACATGTACCCTTTGCATTGACCTAATAAAGGTATCCTAATAAACAAAAGCTTCATCCGGTCACTGCCCTAATAAAGCCACGTGCATGTATTCCGACGTTCTAAAAGCATTGGAACGTCACGTATACTGCAAAGTAAACCCATAGCGTCATAGTATCAAATGCAGGGATGTACCTATAGCTGTCGAAAATAGCTTGTTTTTGGTGGTTTAAATGTAAAATGTTGTTGCAGGATGAACAAAATAGATGATAACTGTCTTGAAATATAAGCGATATTTGGTATCGGGTTGAAAATGTAAAAGGGCTCGAAAAACCTCGCCGTCTATCACGTTTTCTTACCCTCGCCCAAATATTGCTTATATTTCAAAAACAGTAACCATATATTTTATATTTCTCAACATCAATGATAAGGATGTTAATGTCCAGAGGTTGAGTAATCAGATATGAAGATAATGAACAAAAATCCAGCTCTGGAGGAACAGGGTTTTCCTACTAAATATGATTATTACCTGTTACAATGTATTTCTAAATACACCATGATTTAATTTGAATCCATTGATCTTGAAGTGTGACCTACTATTTAAAAGCGTTGACCGTTGTCATAACTTTTGTATTAAAAGAGAATTAAAGACCCAATTTTTTTACCGTACGGTTACCTGAGGAGGGGGGAGTGGTCGAAGTAACAGTGGTGTTATTTACCTGGAGACCCCAAATACCCAAGATGTCAAAAATCTGTGTATACGTTGAGCACTGCACCAGGAAGTCTGTGTTTGGTAATCGGGGTCATCATAACGTGTTTTGTGTCTGGTTTTGAGTGAAACTACGTAAAATAATTATTTCGGTATGAAATTTATTTGTAAACTTAACGCATTCATCGTAATCATGGTAATGTTTTGAAGGAAAAAAAAATAAGATACATGTTTATCGTTTTAGAAAATGTTTTCCTTACATTAAGATAAATCACGAGTAAAAACTACAAATCAATAATATTTATCTTCAGTCTTCGATAAAAGAAATCACTTGGTTAAAAAGGTCTGAATATTGAAATAAAAAAAAATATTAATTCACCTATCCGTCGTGCACGTGAACATGCATTTACCGCGATCGGAATGTTTTTTCCCCCTGGCCAACACTGTTGTCCAAAATATTCCATATTTTTGATTCTTTGTGTGTTAACAAAATTTTATTGTTAGAAAGATTTCTTTTAGAAAATCGATCACTATTAATTATCTTCAAACGCGAGGAAATTCGAGCATTAATTCTGACATCAATTTCTGTACAAAATTGTGTGGATTGTAGCCATAGTACAAAATAAAACATCTTTTTAAAATATTTGCTATGCCGTTTATTAGTTCTGAATATTTTTCTTGTATCCCATTTCTTAAAATATTTTAAATCGTCGCCCGGACTTCCAATGAAGGCAAATAAAGCCGGTTTCTGTGGACGCGGTCTTTTTTTTCTACAGACAACGTGGACGATATAACACTTACAAGTAACAAACAGCAGTGGAGATAGAAAAGAAATATTTTATAATGTCAATGTTTTAATAATCTACCTTAAATTATTTTTTAAATAATATTTAAACATATTGGAGTTTTCTAACCCGTGTGTATACTATGCGAACATGAAAGAGTTTGACGCGTTACCAGGCAATTGTTTTCAAAACATGGCAAACTCAGATCATCAAGAAGCACAGGTAGCTGACCTGTCAATCAAATCCGAAGCTATTGTTTTTTTATGATTGACAGGCGGTAAATTATTGATCTTGAATCAGGTAGAATTTGGGGGCGTTAACATAAAATTGGGTGTTTAAATGAAATTCAAATTTCTTTATGATCATGTTACCTTCGGTTCAATCTATTTTTCAAAATTTAAGCATTCCTTTTTTTTTGATAACTTTGAAAAAGAAAAAAAAATAGGGCTATCATATTATACACAGTTATTACCTGTAAAAAAACCTTTCTATTTTCATAATGGTTTTTAACACCGGGACCCATCGTCGGAAACCCACGGGTGATCTCGTCTTTAAAGACAAGATCACCTGTGGGTTTCCGTCGATGACCGGGAGCATGACTTTGACGTTTGAAATACTTTTTGAAATCTTTTAACTCTCTTCATAACTTTTGATAGAGAAGATATAGTGCTTTCATTTTCACATATGAAATATCTGTGGCAAGATAATTAAAAATTACACCCATTTTCGACCACATCATCTTGAAGCTAAATTTGTGAACTTTCATTAAACGTTTGTTTTTCTTTGTCCACGGCGGCGAGATTGACTATTTCTCACGAAGAATAAAGAAAATCTTTAAATGAATATTACACATAAGGGACATACGGGATGTAGAGTTTAAGGCATTGACATGGCTATATATTTTTTAAATGAATATTAATTTAAGTTCATCGCGAGATACTTCACTAGAAGAAAAAAAACTTTCAGTGAAAATGAAAAACGGCTTTTAGTGACTTTTCGACGGCCATTCTGTCACTGAAGAGCAGTGAACCTTTTGTAACTTTCAGCTCACGACCTCATGATTACGGAGCGAGTTTGCGCTTCTACCGACCGAGCTACTCTAAACGGCTGGGCACATGTTGGTAAGCGATGATTTTTTGCATTTGGAATACAAATTTGTAAAAAATCTGTGCTAGTGAATTCTATAAGACCAACAAGCATGCATGCGCGTGGATTGTAAGAATTATGTGCTTTTTGAAGGCACTAATACTTGTGGATAGGTACGTCCGGTCCAGGTAGGGCTTTTAATTAATTGGAAGTTGACCTGCTCCAAAAACTTTAACCTGTTCACTTATCTGGAAAATGTAGGTCAGATTCAGCATCCGAAGGAATTGTGATCATATATATCCCTAGATGCATCATACACGCAAGTTTAGTCAAAGCAGGATAGTTACTCGGGAATAGACCTGCTCAAAACACTTAAACCTATATGGTTCATTATCTCTAAAACATTAATTTATTTCGTTATCATTGTTTTGTCTCCTACGGTAATAATTCCCCTTAATTCTGATGCGTTTGTCGATCGTCAACACGCGTTTCATCAACAGGAAACGAATGCAATTTTCTTCGATTTGAAGCTCGTAAGTTAACTTTAAACCCTCTAATTAATCTCAGGAATAAAAAAGAACATACTCTTAAATAGTAACATTTCCAGTGGTTTAAGAGTTAGGGCTCTTCTCTCTGTTGTTTATCCCTTTGAAATATATACTAAGATTAAAAATTCAATTCAATATTTTGTGGGAAAAGGAGGAATATTATGCTGCCTTATCATATTCAAAGTAACTGAATCTTTATATCTCGAATTCTGATATATTGATAATTAACTTTTAAAAATTCTTTTCAACCTCAAGAAATCCAGATTATCAAAGATTCTTTTAGAATTCATCTTTTATTACATTTTAATGTATAATTATTAGAGGTATAATACAGATAATACTCACAACGTTGACTGATCCTGATATGAATCTCCCGGTCAGACACGGTACAGTGTGAGATGATGTCCAGCTGTAGTTTCTCTATGAAGAGGTAGTACATCTTCTCCGGTTCGTTCGGTACATACAGACATTTCTCTCCCTCACTCCTTTTGTAACCCCAGGACCTGCAGTATTGTGATATCACGTCACGTGACGCCGTGGTCAGGAAACTCCAGATCACTGTCCTCCACCAGACACTCCGTAACAAAGGCGTACATGACGTCATGTCGGATGTCGTCTGATATAAACGTTGCCTCACCATTATGTGTTTTCTTGACATCACGCTGAAGGGATGTCACATCAACATTATCAGACAGAGAAATCTTTTTAAAATACCTTTCTCGTATCTTTATCACTATTGAGTTGAACGCCTCTCCTTTTACATTAGCAGTGTACTTGTCACACAACAGTAAACTGTAAAGAAGACATCTGTCCACTCCTAAATATTCATGATATTTGCCTAAATTGAACGAAATCAAAAAGTTAAATGGGTTACATGCATTACCAATAACAGGCTAGGCCAATGTATTAAAAGATTTATAAGAGCATATTTTTTCTTAGACAATTCTACTAAGTTTTTTTTTAATTTTTAGACAAAAAAGACAATTTTTGATAAAACATCATCTTTCTAGGATTGCCTTGTTACAACGCACTTCGAAAAATTACGCACTTTGAATTTTTTTTTCAAAGAGCGTTAATTTTAGGACGAAGCTAACGCATTTTGAAAAAAAATTATTTTTTTTTCAAAATGCATTAATATCGACCATATTAACGCACTTTGAAAAAATGTAAAGCTTGATCAATATTCTTACAAATAGTCAGTATGATAAATAGTTGACCCTGGATTGACAACATTTTTATGATAAGGTCACTTCAGGACCTGAGATATTGACGTTTTAAATATTTCAGGTTTTGATTTATTTTATAAAAGAAATGGATATTTTAGAAAAAAAAATTATTTCGTTTCTTTTTGAAATTCTAGTCTGTAATAGGTAAATGTAGGGGGGGGGGGGCTAAAAGTGACTATGAAAATTCTCTCTGTCTCATACGTTTTACTGTACTTAATAATTTCTAGTTTTCATCTGTTTTAAGTTAACTCATATATTGAAAGTTTTCAACGTCATACCAGTAATGTCCATGTTTTGGGTATAGCATAGGCATCGACAACGAACGAAGGGCAAGGGAGGCCATCTCAGCCCCCTCCCCCACTTGTTTTGAAAGATATACATCACATAGGCATTGAAAATGCAATTTATCGGGTTTATATTATTCTCCTTCCCACGTTTTATTTGTTACCGACGCCTGTGTATTCAAAGAAAATGCGTTGAGAGATCTTCTACCGTATTCCCCTTTCTCGACCGGAGTAAATCAATTCATAAGTTTTTTGAAAGATAAATAACACTGAAAAAAAAAATTCCAATAATAAAATCTTAATCCAGAATTTCGGTTTTTATAATTTTTTTTTTCCAAGTGCGTTTAGTGTCTCCATGGTAAAATATATTGATGTAAACCTTTACGCACATTGAAAAAAAAATTCAAAGTGTGTTGAGTTGGTCCCATATTTAATGCACTCTGATTTTTTTTTCAAAGTTGGTTGATTTTGTTTTGATTTTAACGCACTTTGAATTTTTTTTAAAGTGTGTATTTTTTTTTTAAAAGTGCGTTGCCACATTGACTTTATATTCTATTTTATACACACAGAAATGAAAAACAATTGTACAGTTTATGAAAGCCGTACTATTGCATGGACTTGCTCATTTTTTTTTTAACTAACTCGAGATTGTGAATGAAATTTTTAAACTTTTAGTTGCTGGGAGGGGGGTCTACTTCTCTGAAAAGCTATTTATGAAATTATATATAATAATTATTTTTTTTTGTTTCTATAAATATAAAAGAAATTTAATAATGGCATAGATTATCATGTTTTCAAAGTGATCGCAACATAGAACAAGTTGTTTTCGAAAACAAGCAATAAACAGTCACACGAAAAAAGGAGTGTGTTACACTGTAGGTATAATTGAAAACAGATTTTTATTCTAACGAAGAGACATACATCTCATTGGTTTATTCATCTCATTGGTTTATTCACATTTTACATGCTGTATAAAGTTGAATATTTCAAATAAACAAAATTTATGAAGTTTTGAAATGGACATTTGAAGTTTGGTGCTTGTGGTCAATGGGTCTGCATTGATCCAAAGCACTTCAAACATTCAACTAAAACATGCTAGAATGCCTTTACCGGTCTATAAATCTTCAAATGATTTAATATTTGGATAGGGGCAATAAAATTGTGCATTGCTAATTGTGCAGTGGAAAATTAGAATTGATTATAATTTTTCATACAACGTTCACTGGCACATAACACATTGTCGAAAAATCGTATACAATGCGAGTATACTAGTCAAAAAAGACAACTCTTTGATCATGTTGATCACAACAACTAATAGATTTTGTGTTTTTTTTTTCACGTTTTAAATGTGTTGTACATGTTGTCTTGGTTATTAATGTTTTTTATGATCAATTAAATGTTTCTTTATTTATTTTCTATGAATTTTCAATATTAAAAAGATCAGACGTTCCTCATTATTTGTTAACTGAGTCTGTGCAATAAAGATAAAGAACAGTGGGACGGACAACTTCGGAATGGACATTTTTCCGAACTTGCGCACCCTTTTCCTTTAAAGCTTTCATCTTAGGGTTTTTTAAATGGTGGGGTTTTTATAATCAAATTGATTTATGAAAAAAAAAATTCAACATTTTCTGATAGTTTTTGAGATATTTGAGTTCAAACAAAAAAAATCCCATGGGGAAACATGAACTTAAAAATACCCCACAAAAACCCCATGGGGTTTATCCCCCCAGGGGAAAAACCCCACAAAAATCAATGTAGGTTTTTTAAACCCATATGTTGCTTATATTGTCATATGAGTTTTTTTCCCACGTTTCTTTATTATGGGGTTTTAAATCCCATGTATTGATATATTTACTGTGAGATAATTCCTAAAACTTGGTTTTTCTTCTTAGACTTATGGATCATTAGTATCTTCTCTGTTTCTCATTCTATAAAAGTAGATAGTTATAACAAATATCTATCATTTTTTTTCAAATTTTCAAGTATTCATTCTTCAAATTTTTGGTTATGTAAAAGAAGATTTATATGAAAACAGGTTTCTAGGGCAGTTGCCTCCCATAATGAAACATTCATCATAAAACTCTTTACAGATTATTTGATCCATGACAATTAATCAGAATATTTAAAAAAATGAAACAAGAAAATTTAATACCAACACAATATACACAATAGAAACCAATTCACAGTGTCCAAAGAGGTTACCTTTCCTTAACTAATATATATTTATATATGTTAGGTTTATATGATATATTAGTTTGTGGATTTTTTTAAAATTTCCATTCCCCTTGCATTCACCACTAAATAAGATTGGATTTATATAATTCATGTGCAATATATCTAAATATTGAATTAATGGAACTCATTCTGTTATATATCACAAAGTACAACTATTAAAATCTTTTGATTCACCCAAATATTTAAAAAAATAAAATATTTATGCCTCTTGGATCCACCACTTATGAGTTTAGATCATGACCACACATGACATATAAGCTTATTGTTTAAAACCAATCAGCCATAATCATTAATATCCTTGATAAACCACAAATATTTCTTTAAAAAAATGAATATCCACTTCCCATGGATCCACCACTAATAAGTTAAGATCTTGATCATACATGACATATAAGATTAAAGTTTGAAATAAATTAGCCATAATCATTATTATCCTTTTACCCACCACAAATATTTAAAAATTATATCCGCTCCCCTTAGATCCAACACGTTTAAATTCAGATCATGTTCACACATGACATATAAGCTAAATGTTTGAAATAAATTAGCCATAATCATAAATCATTAATATCCTTTGATCATTCACAAATATTTAAAAAAGATAAATATCCAACCCCCTTGGATCCACCACTTATGAGTTTTGATCTTGATCACACATGACATATAAGTGAAATGTTTGAAATCAATTAGCCGGAATCAGTAATGTCCTTTTACCCATCACAAATATATAAAATTAATATCCACTTGCCTTGGATCAACCACTTTGAAATTAAGATCACGAGCTAAATGTTCGAAATAAATTAGACATGATCATAAATCATGAATATCCTTTGATCAATCACAAATAATTAAAAAAGACAAATATCCACTCCCCTTAAGCTCGGATCCACCACTTATAAGTTTGGATCTTGATCACACATGACATATAAGCTATATGACCATAATCATTATTATCCTTTGACCCATTACAAATATCTATCCACTCCCCTTACATCCACCACAACTCTCATGGCTATCAAAACAATTAATATGCACTTGCCTTGGATCCACCACTTCTTAGTTAAGATCATGATCACTCACAGAAATATTAGCTAAACGTTGAAATAAATTTGCAAAAATCATCGGTATCCTTTGATGCAATACAAGTCTTCAAAAATTCAATATCAACTCCTCTTGGATCCACCACTCCTTAATTTAGACTATGATAATACATGACTTATAAGCTAAATGTTTAAAAATCATTTAGCCATAATCATAAAAAAAGATAGGACAAATAACGAAGAAAATATTACAACCTACAGTATTCCCTTAGATCCGCCATCGTGTCTTTTGATATTGATCACCAATCTGATTTATTCTTCTTTTTTTATCATTAGGTTAGGTATCTTTATTCTTTTTATGAATGAATGAATGAATATGATGAAAAATGAAATTAATTGCATCTCTATGCTACTCTGTCTGAATAAAAAAAGCTGAAATAACCACTTAATATCAGCCAAAAAAGCAGGTACAATCAATATGATGAAATAAGACAACATATATACATTGTATACATGTACTACGCCTTTACGGTACCTTATTTACTACTAGTAATTTTTAAAAAGTTTATTCCTGTCATCAAATTAGCTCGACTGTTAAATCTACATTGGATAACGAATCAATTTAGGCTTTACATACATCATATACATTATAATTATTAGTAATATATAATTGGAATTCATCAAAAATGTTTTGGTTTCTAATTAGAAAAAAAGAAGTTCTGAAATTAATAAAACTAAATTTTCATCTTGCAAGGTGCAGTCAGGCAATATTGATCTCATTCTGACAATACCACTTTTTTTCATTGTAATAGATCTACATGTATGTCAAACTTGATATTTCTTTTTCTTATGATACTTCAACTTTCTAACTATAAACTAAATTATTGAAAGAAGATGTTTATTTTTACAGAAAGCATCTATATGCATTATCATGTCAAAGTCAGTCAATCACTTTTGATGAGTTCTTTTGATTTTTGTCCCCCACCTTAGCGAATATGAGAGGACATTTAATCTTATTCATCTGTCATCTGTTCAATGGTCGGCTTATCAATGTAAAAAAAATCAAACTTTGGTCATATCTTTTGAATGAGATGAGATGGAGTTTTCAACATGTTCAAATTACACATATATTACCTGTGCAAATTATTCCTTCTTAATACCCAGATTACACAATCATGATTTTTTACCATGATATCTTAACCTTGAAGTATGACATACTTTTCATAAATATTAATTCTTCCTTATGACTTTGATTTAGAAGAGATAGGGTTTTCATATGTCTGTGGCATGATATTTCTGAGCATGCTATGATTTTTGACCCCTTGACCTTTGCCTTCATGTTTGACCTAATTAGAAAAAAAAAACTTTGGAGCTACAGTAACTCTTCAATGACATATGATACCTGGCATTCTTATTTGACAAATATATTGTACATAAATTATAATAACATCTCACCCATAAAGACGCCAAAAGCAGGGGACCACAATTCTTTGAATTTGCTTGTTTTTTTTCATTCAATCAATCAATGGGTTAAATGAAATACAGACTTGAATTCTTGACTATAGAAAACATCTGTCATCATACTAGGAAGATCCTATGACTTCAGTTCAGGTTTCATTTTGGGTTGTAAATGTTCATAGTTACATGAATTGCAATTTTCTCACCGTTCGGTATTTAAATACATAGATATGAATGATATTCACATGATTCAGAAAAAAAAATATTTAAAGATTCCATAATAAGGTATTTCAAACATATCGTATGATTGCTTCTTTGTT
The DNA here is from genome assembly GCF_032062105.1 of Saccostrea cuccullata. Taxonomy (NCBI): domain Eukaryota; kingdom Metazoa; phylum Mollusca; class Bivalvia; order Ostreida; family Ostreidae; genus Saccostrea; species Saccostrea cuccullata. Next base: position 17,111 of record NW_026926410.1, read on the forward strand.
TTCAAAGTGATAGTTTTGGTTCACAGTTTTTTAGAAGGAAAATAGAAATTTCACATCTATATCACTGCAGTAATGTTAAGATCCACCCTTGTGAGTACCCCATAAAAGTACATGCAGGGATTAATTATTGAACTTATTCACACAGACCTAATGTTATAGAATCCATAAATAAACTGAACTTGAACTTGATAAACCTTAGACTGTTAGACAGGCACAATGTGACATACTCTACTGATACATGTACATGGGACACCCTGACGGATATTCCTCCTCCCTTGAGTGTTGAGTTAGACTACATGTAAGACAGAAAACTAAAAAAGTTACATTAATTTTTGACCGTGTAAATTACCCTAATATCTACCACATATAGCTTGACTCCGTTTTGCAAGAAATGACCCATAAATTCATAGCCTGCTAATACTTACATCACTGACATGTAAACAAAACTAATTCCTTCAGACACCGACTGACAGCAGAATTCCAATTGGACATTTTATGATGTTAATGGAATAATTCACACACGCCAAATCAATCAGACTGATTTAAATAATCGCGTGAATTAATTCTTGTTAATATAAAGTTCTTAATTCCATCATTACATCAAGACAGGTGGGCTTCTTCCTTCCGCTCTTCTGTAGTGTAACTAAAATGGGTAGCGAAACCCGGGCCGGGTCGGCCGGGAATTTCGAAACTGAAAACCGGGTTTTTGACAATAACGGAATGAATACACATTCTTTCTTCATGAAATTTACGGACATAATTTATTACTATAAGATTTGCCTTCGCTGAAAGTTTTGAATTAAAATGTTATGTTTATCCATCATTATCGCCGATTGTCCTTTTCAAGGTGACTAAGGTAGTGAGCCCGGTTTACTCATTTTAGCGATTTACACTCAATTTCGGTAATATATATTTAAAATAATTTCCGTTAGATCTTTGTAATTCAATTTAAACTATTTAAAACATCTTATATTTGTGAGGCGTTTATACTAACCCACCTGCAGAAGATTTATATATTTTTTTTCATTGTTGACTTTTCTAATTCATCTATTCATTCATTCGTTCGTTCATTCATTCATTCATTCATTCATTCATTCATTCATTCATTCATTCATTCATTCATTCATTCATTTATTTATTTATTTATTTATTTATTTATTTATTTATTTATTTATTTATTTATTTATTTATCAACACATGATTAATCAACCGTTACAAGCATATTACATGTAAATTAAGCCTTATATGTACGATCGTGAAAAGCCTCCCATGCTCAGCACCTTTATCAAGCACATGATATGGAATCGATATTTTTTGTTCACACCCGGTTGTCTCAAAAATAGTAAACCCCTTACTCTTCTCGGTCTGTTGTAAAAAAAATAATTGTATTTTTTAAACGAGGAAAATGGACTCCCTGGTCAATCTTCGGACTTATTTGATTGTAAATACATGATAGGAATATCAATGTCTAATTCATTAAATAAAAGTTAAATTCTTACGACCTACCCCACCCCATTAATCTATATTTTATAAATTTTATTCAATATAAATTATATTTTATCCCATATTACAAATGCATGGAAATCACGTATTTATGGTACTAGGTATGGATGGGGGAGGGGGGGGGCACATGTATGCAATCTTCAGCGCGTAGAGCATGGTCGAACCACTCTGTACACACTAGATAGAAATTTAAATATATTGTAAGATTCACCCTCAGGGCTGTATTCCGAGGGGTACATTGTAACCCAGACGTACATCACACGTGTATATATACAAGGTTTTGGTTCCACACCTAAGTAGTGACACCTGTCATTTCCTTTTTATATTGCATAACAGTCGTCTAGTCCCATCTTAGAGCAGTTTACATGTACTTTCAAGAAAGTTATTAATAATTTCCGGTTTTAAAATAATGGTTCAACATTTCTACCTCAACCTAGGAGTAAAACAAAAGATTGTACGCTTTTTTTTAATTCAAAGTTTTTAATATTGTTCTTATTAGGATCTGATTTTGAAGGAATTTAATCACATTTCACATCTCTTTTTTTCTATTAGGTTTTCAAACTCTGGACATCACTACTGGACGAAAAAAGTGCTGAGAATCCCAAATTGCACTGATAATGTTTGATAATTACTGATACGGTGCTGTTCTTGCTGATAATTACTGATATTTACTGTTATTATTACTGTTGTTGCTGATAATTTTAGTTGTTGCTGATAAATAATGATAAATACTGTCGTCTTTTACTGTGCGGTATCTTTGATAAATACTAATAAATACTGTTGAGGTACTGTCGCTGCTGAGAATTGCTGATAATTACTGTTGAGGTACTGTCGATGCTGAGATTTTACTTGATAATTACTGTGGTCATTGTTTTTAACCTGGGAATGGATTAAAATAGCCTGAGAAATGATTTTTTTTAATATTTTAACAAATTCATTACAGTCAATTACAAAATAAATTATTCTAAATAAAAAAGTCACATTTTATTAATTTGTATTCAGTTTTCATCTATTAATTTCATTATAATTATTTTTAGACCATAATGTTAACATAAGCTTTCATAAATGTTTATGTTTTTTTCTTTAAATTTCTCCTTACACGTAGATGATATTATCTGATGAAAATTATTCTGTTGTATTTGCATTGTTTTTTCTCCCCAAGTACTTTTTAAAAAAGTTTAATTTTTGTTCATAAAGGTTAAAAAAATCTCATCTCATATTTTTTCTCACATGTATGTGTACTGTCATCAAAAGCTTTTTGTGGGTATCTTTAATACTTCAATACAGTCAATGGTTGTAAATATCAATTTATTTTACCGTGTGGAGAACTGAAAATGCATGAGCACATTAAGTTGAACACCCCCCCCCCCTTTCCAATTACTTTTAAATTAAGCTCTCATTTTAACAAGACAGTATTAAATATTTTTCATAAAATCTAGTCTTGAAGCGTACACTTTGTTATTTTATAGAAGAATGTGACAGGGTTAAATAATTAAATTGAAGCATCTTTAATTATTTTTTTATATATATATTATGTAGACAGCGCGCTCTAGTTCTCCGATGTCCTCCCTGCGAATTTTATATCGTGTCGCTTTCTAGCTTTCTCTCTCTCCCTCTCTCTCTTTTAAATTATTTGTTAAGGCTTAAGTATTGTACACTACATGACATAAATCTTATGCAGTGTGATTTTCAGTCAATGAAATATACGTCTTTCTTTAGGCTAATTCTTTTTTCATTGTATACAGTTTTAAGTCTATGGGCATGTGGCTTCTAATATTATGCGCCACTACTACATGTTATATGCGGTCAGTCAGTTAAAAAACTAAATAAAATAGATCATAACTTGAATTAACTTTTTCCATTAATGCAAACTTTGTGCTTCTTGTATTGAACTACATGTCAACCACGAGTAAAAGTTCTACTTTCGTTTTAAAAAGAATCGGGTCAATTATTAGTACATTCTGCCATAGGGATATCGTTACGGTTTCCTTTTTTGTAAAATTAAAATTTTGTGCAGTGATTATAATTTTTTTTTAATTCCATTTTTGTCCGAGACCTTTGTATAAACGAACAGTACAGACTTGGTGCTTATTTATATGATTTTACTTGATTGTAGCCTAAAAAGGAGGGGGTGAAATACTGTTTACAATTAAGTGATAGCCGATAGGGCAAGGTCTGTTCTTTAGTTGTGTGTTTTAAAAGTCATGCAAGTTATGATATTATACTTATCGAATTTTTTATATGCATGAATAAAATTGTTTTAGAGAATCAATTGCAATGAACCATACGAAGAGGTAGAGCCATGTTGGGCCTTATTTGGCCCTGAGAATTTCTGAAAATTCAAAACCGCCCAGTTTAGGTTGCAAATGCAGTATTTATCACTTGGACTGTTGGAAAACACGTATTTATTAATTGTGACGTAATTTCACATTTAGTCAATGCATTATGACGTCATAAAATGCGTCATTTTCCTCATATTCTGTAATATCCTTTGAAAATGACCTAAAATTGAAGCGTTTTTTCAATATTTCACATAGAGCACAACCTCTGATCCAAAATATGCCAATACATAATGAAAGACCTATATCCGAAGATCAAAAAACGTGTGTTATTTTTTGGATCGTGGGCTGTGCTCATATTTTTATTCCTTGCTGAAGGTAGTCAAATACGCATATTTTCTGCAAATTTCAAGAACATTGCAGTTTCTAAAAGCCTGTTTTCAAATATTTTGATTCTCAAAACGAAATTTCATTATAGAGCATGGAAGCACCAAGTGTCTACTTTATTTTGATATATGAAAATGGAAAGAGAGTGATAGTTAATTAATTGATATAAGTACAGGGCCATTTTATGTATAAGATGGCTCTTTCTCTTTCAGAACTGAAGTATAATTATAACATTTATTCATGAGTGCGATACACAACGTCATGTTTCTGACATTCAAAATCCATACATTTAAGGTTTTTTTTTTCTCGGATTAAGCGAAGTGTAGTTTCCCTGCATCTGAATTGGGAACAATTCATGCTAATATTATTTCAAAAAAGTTCTTCACTACACAATCTTTCTCTTTATATCTATATGATTGTATATTTTGCACACTTTTTTTTTATTAAAAAGTGAAGTCAATTTCTCGTCTACGTATTTACCGGTCCCAAACAATCGTTAGTAGAGATTCAGAATTGAAAATACATTTGACCACCTCCCCCGGGATATTCTTTTATCTGATAAACAAAATATACTCCCCGGCCTAAATTCCCTAAATTCGCATTTATAGCAACCTACAATTTTTTTTGTTTAGTTTCTTATTCACGCATGCCTATTAGACCTACTGTTATGTATAAAATCACCTACATTTTTTATGTTTTTGTGGTAAAATGGTACAAAGATTCAAATACTGTAAACCAACTTTTATTCGCGTGCGAGAAATTTTCGCGAAGTTCGCGACAGCCTCGTCATCGCGAATAATTCTCGCCGCGAACAGGTATACTTAACGTTTCTCTGTCTATGAAAAATAAATCGAAAAAGGCTTGATCGCGAAAATTAGTCGTCGCTAACTAGTTTACCCCTGATAAATCGCGAAATAAAGTTGTCGCGAATAAAAGTTGGTTTACAGTAAATGATTGATTGATTGAAGAAATATGCGTAAAACTAAAAAATGAAATTAAATACTGAATAAGATACATGATCTTTGAGAATTGAAATAATAATGAAAATAAGTCTGTACAACGTCCATGATGTACATGTATATATCTGTTTTTTTTCATTATAGTACCAAAGTGTTCTATTCTAAATATTTTTTCTATCAATTTTATTTGTCATCAAATTCAATATTATGGAATTTTTTTTTCGTCCGACCATAAACTTTAAGATTGTTCCAAAGTAGGGAGTACACGTACAGTGTAGGTAGTTTGTTTATTGAAATCACCGGTTGCCGCAGACGAAGAACAATAGGTAATTAGTGCCCATTGTTACGCTGACCACTACAATTTGCATGGAATATACAAGTTGTACACCGTTCTACCCCGGGGCTGAAGACATGTACACAATACAGCCAAATCACAGGTCGATCACCGATTTCTGATCAATTGAAATCAATTTAAAGGTGTTTTCCTTACAATTTTTTACCATGCAAAATTAAAATCGATCAATTTGATCATATACTAATAGTAACATATTAAAGAACTATATGCGGTATTAACCAACATTTGCCCCCCAAAATCAAACTTTGATGGAGTAATATTTAATTAAGTCCTTAAACGGGGGAGTATATGCTGACTTCAAAGCATTGAATAATTTCATAAGTAATGACGTCATATGTACGTAATGACGTCACAAATATGACGTAATTTCAGTTTTTTATGAATTTTGCAGAAAAATGTACATATTTCGTCGATATTTTAAATAAAAGTCACCGAGCGCATGTGTGTTCAGGATAAATATTTTGATATAATGTGTAGAATGATAATATCAATGAAATATATCAATATTGTTCCTGAACACACATGCGCTCTATAAATTTTAAAGCTTAAATTGTTGAAATTTTGTCCATTTTGTCCTCTTTCTGAAAAAAAATATAAAATCGGACTAGTTTGTGACGTCATAAAAACAGAAATTGTGAATACACTGCTCTGGAACTATAATATTTTCTGTTAACTTATATTTCTCGTACAATTTATTGAATTCGGCACACATTTCAGGAAGTTTTCAAAATTTGACTTTTGTTGGGGCAAACATATGCAATATACCACATATAGTTCTTTAGTCTCATTTCAGTTCTTATTTCCCATTCCATAAATCAAATAAAAAAAAAATTAATGAGATTTCAAAACTGATTAAATAAAAAATGATTTTGTATTTAAATTTTAAGAAACAAACTAAACACATGTACCTTTGTACTAGGGATTCTAAACCTCTAAATTTTAATCAGCTCGCCCCATTTGCCGGTTGTACATGCATACAGTGTGTACTTGTACATATGTACATGTGGAGGAGTTAAATTCTTGGACAATCTACAAACGTCTACATAACATTAAATAAGATGAATAAATAAATAAATTATTAATAAAATCAGTGCACGAATTAAACATATTCAAAACCTGTTTTCATCTGTTAGTTACTTTTTAAAAGGGATAAAATTTCTAATTTTTCGAGCAAATTTTCAAATATTTCAACGAAAAGAGACAAGAAAACTGAACATTTAACAAGATAAATATAATTGTTTTCGAGAAAAAAGACCTTCAAAAACAAAATGTTATCCAAACTCGACCAGTTGACCTAGTGAAAACGGAACAAATCCAACTTTTGTAACCTGCAGGAAACTTTTTTATCCCGATTTCCCCATCCATTAAGAACTTTTTTTTTATTATTGAAAAAAAGCCAATATCCCTACATAATTTTCTTAGGGAGTGGGAAAGGCGGCGATGGATCTTTTTTAAGATAGCATAATTTTTTTTTATTTACAGCTTATTTTTCAATACGACCTTATGCAAAAGTAAAATTCCTTTTTTTCTGCAGTTAATTTTTTTTAATTAATTCTATTTATGTATATTCATTCTATTAATAATTCATTTGATTATTGTCAAAATTTTCACAAAGTTAACGTAATGTAGAAATTGAGATCAGCATACATACATACAGTGTACAGTCATGTAATTTTGCCACAAGCAGAACATTTTAAAAAATATGAAAATTTTTCCATGACAATTCAAGTAAAAGAAAGTAATAATTGAAGGTTTTTATAGCCCTCTGTTTTATTTTAAACCAATTACCAGGTTAAAAACAATGACCACAGTAATTATCAGTAAATCTCAGCATCGACAGTACCTCAACAGTAATTATCAGCCAGACTCAACAGTAAAAGGCAACAGTAATTATCAGTATTTATCAGAAAAAACAAAAAATATCAGCAACAACAGTAATAATAACAGTAGATATCAGTATTTATCAGCAACAACAGCACAGTATCAGTAATTATCAAACTTTATCAGTGCAATTTTGGGATTCTCAGCATTTTTTCGTACAGTAGTGCATATAAAGTTATTTATTAAAAGTGTCAGTTTTTTTAGCATTAAAAATGTAAGTTTGTTCAGCAGTAAAACGCAACTAATTGGAATGGATTATCTAGATCTGGGGTGTGTAGATATTGGTTTTCGGAAGTTAGCAAAAGGGGGTGGGTAGGATTAAATCCAAACTCTAGTTGCTGTATTATTAGTCGCCCCAACGAAGTCGGGGAGACATATTATTTTGTACGCATTTTTTTTTTTTTATCCAGCTGTTTCTCGGAGATGGCTGGGGCAATTTCCTGAAACTTTCCTAAAAGGACGATCACTGGTTGTAGTTGTGCAGTGAGGTCGTTCAGTTCCAATATGTCTACCGTTGCCATGGAAACCTGAAAAAAGGGGACAATTTTCCGATTTTGGCCCCAAACGTTGTCATAAACTTTTTTATTTTAATGATTGTGCTTTTTGGGCATTTGATTTAAAATTTTCAAGTAATCGATTTTGCCATGGAAACCGGGGGAAGTTAAAATTCTTTAATTTCGATTTTCTCAATAATTACTCAAGCAATCATTTTGAAACTTTCAATGTTAATTCCTTGCAATGTGTCAAAGTGATTTCTACTTTTAAAATAATTGTAATGAGTAGCTCACAGTTGTCATAGAAACGAAAAAGAAAAAAAGGTTAAGATGTACATATGTGTTCTCCAAGGTGTAGGTCAAAGGGTCAAAGTTCTTCGTGTCTATAAAAGTTCTTTTCACAAGGATTACGTATTTGAAATACGAAAGCCCTAGCCCTTATCGTTCAAACGTAAGGTACTATGTTCAAAACGACCCCCCCCCCTTTTGAAGCGGACTGCCAGGTAGAGTACACAGATATAACATATAAACTTACAAGTAACGTTTTAAAAGTTTCATTCATAAAATTCAGTTCTCCTGATGTGATTTGATAGTTTGCCAACAATTAATTCTTCTGTCTTGTCTCTAGATTTTATAATTATTTTATTTTATTTTATCTATATAAAAAAATAAAATCAACTGCATCTATTAGCATTTCGCGTTTTTTTTGTATATCTATTACGTATATTATTAATTTCATTAGATAGTGCAAGTATAAAATTGAAAATTGGTACGTTTTTTATAGTTTTTATTCATTCATAAATCCTTGAATCCTCTCCTACAGGTGCGCTAAGCCTTGATCACTACTGTAAAAAAAACATTCATCTCGCCGAAAATGTTCATGATTCCGCTAAACTGAGAAAGTTTACACATGATTTATCATCTATAAGGAAAATCAGCCCTGTACAATGCAGAAATGCTCAATTGAAGGTGGCATGTCAGATTCGTTTTCCGGGAACCCCTTAAAAAGAAAGTGAAAGAGGGAAATTTCAGAGATATCACTGGCGTTATAATACACAAAATAATTCGGCTGATCTTCTTAATAAAATTAAATTTTCCAAATTTTTTGGTAGGAAAAATATGCCAATTAACAAGTATGAGGTCATTCAGTACATCTGTCCAATTTCTTTTATGCAAGTCTGCAATTTTAGACTTAATTTTTTCCTGCATTACTTTCTTCTCCTACCGATTCTAAAAATAATGAGTGGGATGTACCCAATTAAGGTCTTCCGTTTCCAACGGAAAGAACTGATATACACTGATGGTTGTCCCAAATTAGCTAATGGACCATTGTTTTAGTGATGATAAAAATGAAAGTCTTGTCCAATACGGGGGGAAATATGCTATTGCTTGCAATAGCAGACTTTCTAGTTTTTATTATAATCATTCAAACATAATGATAGATTATAATATAGATAAAACCAACAAGGTTGATTAAATTTCCGTTGAATCCAACTCGGATGAAAAATAGGAAACAAATTCACGTTCTGTTTATTTTAATACACCCCTGCCCAAAAAGTGCTACCCGGCTGAAGCTAGCAGCCAATAACAGCAGCCACTAAGCCCGTAGAAGCTAGCAGCCAATAAGGAAATTCATCAAAGAACTGAAAGTACTGAGAGACAGTACTGTTTTTAATACTTTATTTTAGATAATTAAGGGCTAATGATTGAATAATCAATGCGAAAATTAATAACATAATAAATTAGACACTCGGAGGCAGTAAGGCTCACCTGAAGAAAAAATGTGATTTCTTGAAACTGAAAAAAAAATAGAAATAAATTACCCAATCATCTTAGTCCACTTGATCAAACAAGTAAAATTTGGTTCTTTTTTAAGATGAATACCTTTTCAACTCTTTCAAGATACCTCAAGAATATGAC
>NW_026926411.1:0-26961 GCF_032062105.1 Saccostrea cuccullata
ACACTAGCTGGTTTGCCTTGGGCCACGTCAGGACTATAGCATATACAGCAGTACCTTGAGGTGTTTTCTTTGATGTGTACCTGTTTGTAAATTGTGATATATGCTAATTAAAGGTTGATAAAAAATATTTGATATAGAAGTAAATCATAAAAGTCAGTTATCTAATTCATACATGTTTTCTCCCATATTAGAAGAACATTAATGCATTAAAAATTGAGCTGAAAAATAGGTCAAGATTCATTGGAATTACAACATAATAATAGAAAAGTACATGATTGTGTACTTTGTTTTTGTGTTTAAAATTAGCTTAATTAAGGAAAAGCAATTAATGTCAAGGTCACAGGGAGGATTAAGGTCAGAAAATTATAATAGTTGAATTTCTCTTCCAATTTTTTTTTTAATGAAGTTTGATAAATAAAAATGAAGTGAAACTATCTTGAATTATTTCTTGAAAATTGGTTTTATTTACATACAAAAAGTCAAGTCAAAGGGATCTGACAGACAGACGACTGATACGCTACTATCAGATGCTAGTCTCTGACTGGATTTTGCAGGATTTTTACTAAATACATGCATGTACTGGCTAATTATTCTAACCTACCACACATCTGGGGTGATGGTATCATTCTGGTGACTCCAGGGTACAGATTCATAGATGGCCTCTCCATTGACCCCCAGCCACTGACCCATCTGTTTCAGCCTCTCCTCAAATACTGGTGCTATCCTCCCATCATGTGTGGGCCCTATGTTGATCAGCACATTTCCTCCACAACTATTAGAGAACAACATTAAAAGCTTAGTGAATGGACATTATGTATTTACGACTTCTGTATTAACTGTTTTGAACATATGTCATTGTCTTGGACATTAATCTCCACAAATTTTTATGTCTGCTGGTTTCAGATCAATTTATCACTGGCTTATGACTTTCATAGCTGATCACCCTATCAACAGTAAATAAGATGAATCTAACCTAAAAATTGAAGTTTTACTGTATATAAGTGTATTACTTTGAAACTGACTAAATAGTTGAAGCTATATACATAGGAAGCTATCTCTGTATAGATTGACTATGTAAAGACAGCTAACTCTAAACACTGTATAAACTGACCAAGCATTTGAAACCATGTAAAGGGAGCTAATTTTGCATAAACTGACCTATCACACAGAGCCATTTAATGGGAGCTAACTCTGTACCTGACCCAACAGTTGTAGTTGTGTAATAGGCATTAACTTGTAAAGGGAGCTAACTCAGTAACCAAACCTAACAGTTATAAAAGCTGTGTAAAGGAAGCTAATTCTGTATAAACTGACCATATAATGGGAGCTTACTCTTTAGCTGACCAAACATTTGAAGCAACATAAAGGGTGATAACTCTTTCACTGCCCTTGATATACATATGTAGCTCTGTAAAGGGATCTAACTCTGTAACTACTTAGTAACTGACCTAACAGTTGTAGCTACATAAAGGGACACTACTCTGTGACTGCTCTGTGACTGACCTTACAGTTTAAGCTATACAAAGGGACACTACTCTGTATCTACTCTATGACTGACCTAACAGTCGAAGCTATGACCTTGGCTATGTCCTTCATTGTGAGGTAGTCACTGATGACTGCCCTTCTGCGATAACCCCAGGAAAACTTGTCAATGGTCATCGCATTCTCCCACTTTCTTTTCTGCAATTTTCCTAAACAAACAAATAAATAAAAAAGAAATTAATGTAAGATACACAAAGATTAGTTTAAAATATTTGTTTATTAATCCACATTCCTATTAAACTACTTATTAAGATGCATACAAGTATGTCTTCCTCTACTGATATCTGCAGTAGTCCATGTTAAAACTTGTGTTACTTTACTTTTTTCTCATTAAATAAACAAGTATTTTAACCTGGCCATACACACCTGGATTATATTTGTCATCACAGTTCAAAAATCCTCCATGTTTACACCTGATGTTGTTTCCCCACCGATCATTTACAGCCACTGTGTCTTTCACTGGACTGAAACAGGCAAAAAGAAAAATATACTTGTCTCGAGGAAATCTTCAGTTTATTACAGTTAGTCAATGTATTAAAATTTCTATGAATATTTAAAATAAGAAATAAATGAGCTGAACAAAATCATTGGTCTACTGAACAGGAATTAAAAAAGTTACTGATCTGTATTTATAACTCCCCGTTTACTGGATTTACATATCTAAAGTTACATGAATCATCACTTCATTTCATGAAGCAATAAAACTTCAAAGAGTGATCAACTTTGTTGAGAAGTCCTACCTCAACTCTGAATCATACCTTTCATTGTACAGCCAGGCCAGAAACTGTGTAGCGTTCCAGTACACATCTGTTGTTTCCCAGTCTCCGTCCGACCAAACAACATCAGGTTTATATCTGTTAACAAGTTCATACAGCTCTGGCATTGTCTTTGTCTGTATAAAGTGTGAAAAAAATCATACATATACTAAACTTATATGTCTAGTGTAATGGTTCAAAAATGAACAATTTAAAAATTCTACTCCTAAACATTTTTAAATTAAAGATTTATTAGGTGAAGTGTGATTAATTATGATCAATGTTGTGGGTATCATTTATATAGCATGTGCAGCAATTTCTAAAGACAAGACCAACGGACAGAGGAAATTCAAACGGAAAATGTGCATGCTGTAAAAGCAAATATTTATGTTCAAATTTCAAGAATTCAAAACCCAGCTGCCCTATTCTGTACAAGTATAACATTAGGACAAATCACACTAGAGACTAAAAATAAAATAAAGTTTTTCTTGCAGAGAAAATTTTTGAAGTTTCCAAACAAAAATATACACTTGTTTGGTATTTATTTACAGAGACTTGCACTCTTTATACTCCATCCAAAAATTTCACCGTCATATGATGAACCACTCATGATAGACCCTTTCGTGATAACTGCAGTACTACTTTTTTTGCAGGGCAAATGACATATTTTGGTGAAATATGATGTAAAAAATAGATGCCATTGAATTATCTATCAACAAAAACTTCTGAATTGCCAAACGTTATTAATTTGCCCTGCAAAAGAGTAGTATTTAAAAACAGTTATCTTGAAAGGGCTAATTGACATCACAGTCTGAAGTATGTAGTGATAAATTTGAATTTAAAGTTTACATAAGTTTTTGATGGTATCCAAGTCAAACAATAAATACAACTGCACCTACTCCTAATATCACACTTCCAAGCATATTTTGGCCATATTTGCTGGTATTAATAAGTAGGCTTAGAGTGCTGAAGTGCTGAAACAAAAATCTTGCTGATGCGAATTTCCGTGTCAAATCCCTTCTGTTAGTACTTACCCTGACAAAGTCCTGTGTTGTGTAGTTATTGGCCTTGTCTTTAAGATAAAGTGGATGAAACCATTCAAATAAGGAATGGTACAGACCAAAATGAATATCAGTCTTATTCTTTATCGAGTCTGCTAATTCTCCTGAAAAAAAGGTATTTATGAGTGAACATTTGATTTAACGTACGTTTCTCAATTAAATAAAAACACAGTTAGGCATTCAATATAAGTCTTAATGTGTATATATTATTTATCTTTCATTTCCATTTCTCAAACCAATGAAGAATATATATATTGATGTGCTGGACTTGGATAAAAAAAATTTGGCATTTTACAGACTTCATTGTGATATTACATATTACAGAGCACCCGTTCCACTGACCCACAATATCTCTGTTAGGTCCCACATCTCCCGAGTTCCAGTTGAAGGAGTATTTGGACGGCCAGTTACAGAACCCCTCATGATGCTTGCTCACAAACACAATGTACCTACAGGTAAAATTATACAATATTGATTTTGTTGGACTATGTAAAAAAAAAAGAAACTAAAGAAATGACGACAGACTTTCTTAATCTTGTGATAACAAAAAGTAAAGGACTTTACAAAGTGATGTCTCATTATCGTTTATTCTACTTCTGGACAATTTCTTAATTAAAAGCAAGTCAATATAAAGTATATCGAAATTCTTTATATTCTATATTTTTAAAAATAGTTTTATTTTACTTGGCTCCTGAGGCCTGGAAGGTTTGTGCCCATTGGTCAGCATTAAAAAACTCAGCAGTGAATTGGGGTGCAAAATCAGCGTAGGTGAAATCTGGCGGGTAATTCTTCTGCATAAAATCTACAACACCAGGTACCTTCTGTCCCTTCCATGTCCACCAAAACCACTCTGATGAATAACTGGGAACAGAAAACACTCCCCAGTGGATGAAGATTCCTATTTTCGATTTATCATACCAATCCGGTAGAGGACGAGAGTCGAGAGAAGCCCAGTTTGGTTCATATTTGGCACCGAATGCTTCAAATATGTTAAAAATAATAAAAAGAGATATGTAAATGACACATTGAAACTGCATTGTTATTCAACCACAGACGCAGTCAGTCATGTGTTTGTTTCCGTCACATGATCTTCTAATAATATTTTGAATCTCGAGCCCGTAAGTATAATCAGGGGTTGTAAGCATTGTATTTTGAACTCATTTTGTCTCCCACTTTCACTGTCTGTCCGTCTGTCTAGCTGTTTTTCTATCTGTCTGTAAAATTTTTATTTCCATGCAATATCTCAAAAAGCCTTTGAACTTTTGGAATGACATTTTACCTAACTATCTAAAAGATACATGTTGGTGGACAAAAGAAAAATTGAAAATATATGGTTGTTAGCTGTCATACATTAGCTAAAACACGATCCGGTGCTAGGCTAAATTGTTTACAAGGTCTTTCTAACGAACATAGAATTTACGACTTCTGACTTTTAGCGAGGTAATATTAATTGAAACTAATGTAACTGCAACTTAATTTCAATAGCATGCCTCAGTAAACAATTACATTTGTACATTGACATTGATGATTTACTTTTCTAAACATGCACAAAGTTTGTCAACTTTCTGCATTAAAAACATCGTAATGGAGACTGACATGTGTATACTTGACATAATTGAAAAACCTTGGCGTTTTTACTTTAACCAGATATTTCTCGCGAATAAAAAGTGATTTACAGTATGCATCTTTAAATGCATCTTTAAATCTAATAATAAAAGTTACCCCAAATTTTCGGTACTTACATTTAGTCATGCATCCACTGACTGCCAGAACAGCTCGGATCCTCTTTGATACGGATTGATACAAAGTTTATATAAAAGATTTTCAATTAGGTCCTGTCAAGTTTTTAACAGAGGGATCCGTTTTTGAAGCGTTATTTTCACAGGTCTCCAAACATTTTCGATATTTTTGATATCTGGAGATTGTGGAGGCCAAGTCATGGTGTTGATGCCATGTAAAGGGTATTCCAAGGTGCTTAAAGAATTAAATTGAAGCTTCGAAAAAAAAGGAAAACTTAACATTGCATGTGTGACTACTATGAAAATAAATCAGTTATTGTTTAGATAAACCCAAATAATAGGCAAGCATCTTAAGGAATTCAAAAATTCATATCTGTCTGAATCATGGTTGGGAATGTCACGCCTTTATGAAAGTCCAAACTAAGCGTAAAATGGCCCTGTACTCCATTTCCTAAGTGGGAAAAAACCCGGCATCAGATGTAATTCTTAGGTAAAAATGCAATTGTCTTTCATTTAATTAAACATAGACAAAAATTGTATGTTTAAGCTTGGTTTGTACATTGTACATGTAGGTATGGTAACTTACTGGTATATATTTCTGCATTTTTTAAAATTTATATTTCAGTGTATTGAATAATGTATTAACAGAATATAATTTGCATATTATATGTTGATTATTCCATTTGGAAATAGTTTATTTCATCAGTTTCCAACTTAAGTTCAGATGAAAATTGGCTGTATTTAATTTCCTGAATGGTTTTTATTTTAAACTTTTCATTTCCGACATTTTTAAGTTCTCGTTTCCGGCATTTCTCAGGTAGTTAATTCGGCATTGAGAGCGGAATTTGAAATTTCACTTAAGGAAATTTTAAAGAATTAATCATTGAAATCTGAATTATCAGTTTTATCAATGAAGAAAAATAGAAAGATTTCTCCCCTGAGGCACGTGTAAGTGATATATGTAAATACGATGAAAAAAATTATGTTTATTGAAATCTTTTAACTAGACTTGTTATTTGGAAATGCCTTTTCCACTTAATTGGTAAACATTACAATTGCAAGCCGGAGATATACATGTACGTACATGTACCCTGCAAAAAATTCGTAAATGAAAAAAAATGTCGGAAATGAAAATAAAAGTTGTCGGAAATGAAATTTGAAAAAAGTGTTGGAAAGGCTCTGCGAAACTCCGGAAATGAAATACAGCGGAACAATTTCAAAATGAAGTAAACCGCTAACTCATAAACTGTGTCTTCCAGCTTACTGTGTCTACAACTTAACCCAGAGAAAGCCATTTAAACCAAAGCATTATATAAGATTTATGTTCCTGTGGAAAAGGAACCTTCAATATCTGATGTTACATATTGTGACAACTTTCACAGCGAAGGTCTTAATCAATCCACAATGTTATTGATTATGGAATCAAAAAACGGATGTGCAATTAATGTAGATATTGAATTGAATTATAAACAAATTAACACATGTAGATTTGTACAATTTTGTATTTTTTTTTACATGTAAAATATTAATTACAATATACAATATTTAAATTTTAAAAATTACACAATATATTAATTTAAAAAAATTATATAATTAATATCAAATTGAAAAAAAAAATACAAGATATGTTCTTTAAAAACTTACACAATATGTTATTTAAAAAATTACACAATATGTTATTTAAAAAATATCAATATATACATTAAGCACATAATTAATGATTAATTAATAAGTCATTAATTTCTCCTGCCGCAGCAAGAAGTGCATCTAAAAAAATTAAGGATTCGGGAGAAAACACCCCGTCTGGGCTGTAAAAAAAAGAAAGAAAATATGTTTGAAAATGAAACAAATTCTATGCCGTTTTTCTGCTGAAGGGAAAACATGGTATAATTTAAAGTTTACTACATTTTCAAAGTGAGTCTTACCAAGTAATCGTCTCTTTTAAAATAGGCTTTCTTCTGTTACAACATGTTTATTTATGCAATGGTAAAGGAAAACCCATAAATAATACTGAATAAGATATTAAGTTTACATTATGAGAAATTCTCACCTCGGCAACTGTTGCAGATCGGTTATCAAATGCTGCCATGGAAAACGCACTACGAATTGATGTTGTTGACATCTTCCTGGCCTATGGCAAATAGGGATACAAATTTAAAACGTTAATTTTGATTTAATATTTCAATCTCTTTTTATAACTAGAATATGAATTTTTTTGTATACCTCAATCTCCTTTGTCCTTGACAAGTTAATGTTGACAGCAGGGCTGGAAGCACTGCTTGTCTAAAACATTACCGTAAAATATATTATCATATCGATAAAACCATGTAAGATTACTTATTGCTGTCGATCTGTAAATTTCAAATGAATAGAAAATCTTTGACGCGATCAAAATATTGATGAATTTGAATAGTCTTACTTTCTTCCTCATTGTTTCTAGGTAAAGTAACAAAAACATGTATTTTTTTTTTTAAAAACTCTTTGTGAAACACTAATGTCCCCAAACCCCTGAATGAGCACTCATGGTGAATTGATGTAGTTTCTCAAATGCAAGCAGAATCCAAGGTCAAAGATCAATATTATTGGTATCCAAAAATGGTCTAATCAAAAGGAATACACTTGTAAAGTATGAAGCCCTTGCACCAGCCATTCAGAAAGTATGAACAAAGTTAAGCAAGTTTTCAAAAGTAGATGATGACTTAAAAGTATATCATAAATTCTTAGAAAAGGTCGAATTTTTCAGTATGTCAACTTTTAATGTCGAAAGGTCAAAATTATTTGTACACAAAGAAAGGTTTTAATAGAAGGCAAACACGTGTGAAATACAAAAATCCTAGCACCAACAATTCATAATTTATAACCATTAAGTTTCAATTTCTTTGAAAAGAAGATCAAATCAAATATCAAGGGCAAAGTCAAAATGTCTGAAATGCACAAGTAAAATATAATAGTCCTTGCTCTGACCATTCAAAAAGAAATGGCAAAGGTTAAATTTATCAAAAAAGTCAAATTCCATGCATCAAAATGAATATTTATGTATTTGCATCCAACAAAAAATCCACAAGAAACACACTTGAAATATAAGGCCATGGCCCCAACCCAAAAGTTATAATTTATTCAAGGTTAAGGTTAAGTAAACATTTCAAAAGTTGATCAAACCTAAAGGCCAAGAGGTGAAATATCAAAGAACCCAAGCAGAAGGTCTTGATACAAGGCATACAACAGTTGTAGGAAAGATTAAAGTTTTATGGACAAAAGACAAAAAGGCGAGACAGACGGACAGAAAGACCAAAAATCTTTCATTGCGTTGGCATAATTGTTTTGATTTGGAAACATAAGTTAGCTCCTGCTTCTTCAAGACATTGCCTGACTAAAACAGAAAATCATAGCAGTTATCACGTAAACGTGAATTTCTTCAAAAATTTATTTAGTAACAACCGTAGATATACGACTGACAAAAGATATTCTGCTCTGTATTACCTGGGCCATTGTTTCATCATTCCTGTCTTTCTCGGCAGCCGCTGAGAAGGCATTTTGAATAGCCGTTTGGCTCATCTTTTTGGCCTAAGAAAATGGCAAAGATTTAAACAAACTTTAAAAATCATTAACGAAATATAAAAGATATTAACAGCTAGTGTTTAGTTAATCATGGTATAAAAATATGTCCGGGTATCCTTGATTATCTTTTTAGTTACAAAATAGGGTGTGTGGGGGGGGTGTCGTCGCATACCTGTAAAATCCGCTTTTCATCCAACGGGCTTTTGAACAAAATGGAGGACATTCTTCGTGCCTATAGTATAAACAAGAAAAATGGTTTGCTAAAAGCATGTCTTCTCATAACGATAAAAGATATAAGACGAAAAAAGACATTGAGGAAAAAAAAACAGCCAGGGGACAAGAGGGAATTCTGCCCCTTTTATGTATATGAACGCAGTCATTGTATGATTACTTCGTATTGCAAAATACAAAATTATTAGTATTATTAGTTCCTCTGCTAATGTTTTTGAAGTTAATACAAAACAATACAATACAAAATAATTCACGTATGCTAAAAATTTGATTTTTATCAATTCTCTCTATTCCGTCCTTCTTGTTAACACATATAAAGTATAATTAGTGCCTTACCTCTGCTAACATTTTGTTATCGTCCTGAGCTGAATCAAGCACGGACGTGGTCGACTTAAACACAAAATAAATGATGGTTGTTGGTAAAGATGGTATAATATATTAAAAGACGCCAATGAATTAATTCGTAACTATAACTAATAAATATTTTTCATGTTTTCTGGATTTTCACTTGGTAATGTATGTACATATAATCATTATATTTTTTATTCCGTACAAATAAAAAACGAGTAGAAAAATATAGCAAGCGAACAAATAACATATTGTATCCCCTGCAGACCCACCTCAAATTCTTCATTCGAGCTCGAGAGGACAGCTAGAGCGTCTCTATATATACTGGAGCCGCTAGATGAAGCCTAGAAACATGTGAAAACAATGCACTATGAATGACTATATGTCATAAAATGAGTACAGCATTTACTTAATTTATAAGGGTCATACAATAGCCGCCGAAACCGAGGAGGAGGGGGATAACAAGCCCCCCCCCCCCCCCCCCCCCAATCTGCCCCAAACTATTTTTTGCAAAAGATAGACATATTATTATAAGCCTTGAGAATTGTGGTTCAGTTCTGCCAACTCCTTTTTTGTTGCTGGGATGAACCCCCGCTCCCTTTCAATTTGCTTCTTACGCCTTTACATTGATGGTACCCTTACCAATTTTTACTTTAAACAAGCTAATTCAGAGAATTTGTGTCCCCTGCTTAAGGAAAAAGTAAAACATGCGCAGTTCGGGGGAGAGTTGGATCCCCCTCACTGAATTTGTAGCATTATTAAATGTATACATGCATGTATACTGAAGCAAATAAAATATACGATTATGGATATAAAGATTTAATTGCTTATTCTTTATCATGTGTATAGAATATTCTTTTTATATGGAATATTTATCACACTGTAATGATGATTTTATGAGTTTCACTTTGTACAAGCCAGATGAATTTTTCATTTCGCGTGCTGAATACTATATTTCGTAAAAAAAAAAAGTATTTCAAAAAAAAAAAGTTGTACGCCCGGGACTTGAACTAGGTCTCACATGTGAAGCGAGAAACATACCACTAGACCACGGAATCGCTTTGCATAGAGTCAAGTATATGCAGAAGTGAAGTCACATACATGTATATATTCATGTTCGGTATTGTCAAAATTTTACACAATCCAAGGTGTTTAATTTATTAAGACTTTATTAAACAGTTCTAAAGATGTAATAAGAACATAAAGTCCTCCGATAACCTGTTTTTACGCAATAACTCTCCTCATATCCCTGTGATAAAAATAGCAGCATGTACATGTAATACTATAAATACTAACAAAACAAACGGAATGGGGCACTTTGGAAGGGGTGAGAGAGGTCCTAGGGAGTTTTGGTATAAAATTACATTGAATAAGCTCAAAATCTTCTTGAAATATCGCCCGGAAATGATAGTGTTACACACAGACAGAATGTAAATTTACGACTTTGAACTTTGACCTTTTGACCTCAAAATCAATAGGGGTCTTCATTAGGCAACAGGGAGTTGTTATGTAAAATTTCATTGCAATAGCTCAAATGGTTCTAGAAATATCGTGTGGAAACAAAAGTATTATAACAGACAGAATTTGCTTATTTATGACCTTGATCTTTAACCTTTTGACCTCAAAATCAATAGGGTTCTTCTTTAGTCCATAGGGAGTTGCTATGCTAAATTTCATTTGCAAAAGCTCAAAGGGTTCTTGAGATATCGTGTGGAAACGAAAGCGTTACAGACAGACAGAAAGACGGACGTGTGTTTGAAATATACACGCATGTAATAACTGATTACTAGTACATTACACATGTTATTTAATTAAATCCATCAGTGACAACTTATATCATTTCATTAAGTAGAGAATATATCATTATTGTCCCCCGCTTGAAAAGTCGGGGATATTAATTTGGGTTTGTCTGTCCGTCCGTCCGTCTTTCTGTCTGTAACGCTCTCGAGAACCCTTTGAGCTTTTGCAATGAAATTTAGCATAGCAACTCCCTATGGACTAAAGAAGAACCCTATTGATTTTGAGGTTAAAAGGTCAAAGGTCAAGGTCATAAATAAGCAAATTCTCTCTGTCATAACACTTTCGTTTCCACACGATATCTCTAGAACCGTTTAAGCTATTGCAATGAAATTTTACATAACAACTCCCTGTGGCCTAATGAAGACCCCTATTGATTTTGAGGTCAAATGGTCAAAGTTCAAGGTCGTAAATTTGTACATTCTCTCTGTGTGTAACACTATCATTTCTGGGCGATATTTCAAGAAGATTTTGAGCTTATTCAATGTAATTTTATACCAAAACTCCGTAAGACCTCTCTCACTCCTCTCAAAGTGCCCCGCCCGTTTGTTTTATTAGTATTTATAGTATTACATGTCGCTATGCGTATAAAACAGGTTCTCGGCGGACTTTATGTTCTTATTACATCTATTAGAACTATTTAATATAGGCTAAATAAATCAAACACCATGGATTGTGTAAAATTTTGAGAATATCGAACATGAATATATACATGTATGTAAATTCAGTTTTGCATATACTTGACGCCATGTAAAGCGATACCGTGGTCTAGTGGTATGTCTCTCGCTTCGCATGTGAGAAGTCCCGGGAACGAATCTCACTCGATCCTTTTTTTTTTTTAAAAATACTTTTCTTTTTTTTTTTTTTACTAAATGATAGTATTCAGCATGTAAAATGAAAAATTTATGAGGTTATAAAATCATCATTACAGTGTGATAAATTATATATATATATATATATATATATATATATATATATATATATATATATATATATATATATATTATATATAAAAAGAATCTTCTATACACATAATAAAGAATAAGCAATCAAATCT
The DNA here is from genome assembly GCF_032062105.1 of Saccostrea cuccullata. NCBI lineage: Eukaryota > Metazoa > Mollusca > Bivalvia > Ostreida > Ostreidae > Saccostrea > Saccostrea cuccullata. Next base: position 12,089 of record NW_026926411.1, read on the forward strand.
TTATATGCATATTGACATACATGTATTTTATTTGCTTCAGTATACATGTATACATTTAATAATTCTACAAATTCAGTCAGGGGGATCCGACTTTTTCCCTAAGCGGGGGACATGAATTCTCTGAATTAGCTTGTTATTTTTGTGTAAAAGGAAAGAAGATATATTTTAGTTATTATCTAAAAACAACACGGATATTAGTCTAGGGTATTCTTAAGAATGAAGACACAAATATCAAAATATGTGTCTGACCCTAAAACCCTACATCCCCACCCCACCCCCATACTTAGTATAATTAACATCACTTTTAACATGGTTAATCCTCTGATTTATTGTAACATGACCTATCTGCTTGTATTTTGCATTCAACTTTCGTCGCCAACATTAATTAATATAGTTCCAATATTTTACCTCTGCATTTTCACCCGATGTCCCTTGAAAATCATTCATGTTGCTTGTTTACTGCTATTCGCTGGTCTAAAATAAAATAAAGTATGACATATCATAATATTTATAGAGCTAAAGGGAAATTCGATCTGATCTTATATTTTTTCTATTTTAATCGATACAAGTTAATAATCATTTGCGTACATACTTCTACTTACTAGTATATGGGTTCACGGACTCACGGTGAACGATTTATATGTGAAGTGGAATTCACGATTTCGACTGACTGATTTCTGTCTCTGTTTCTGGAAGAAGAAAAAACAATTAGCTAATGAGCTAAACATACATGTATCAATGAATTATCTTGCTGTAATGAATATAACAGCTAAAACATTTCTACCTTCGACAAGTTGTTGTCTGTGAAGCAATCCGAGACGAGATTTCTATTGTGACGTCATTCCATAGTGACGCGTCACCCAGGTTTAAGTATGAACGATAACTCTTTTTTTTTCGCAGGAATTTTTTTAACGGTTTCTATTTCTTTTCCCGATTTCATGGGGTGTTAATACGATAATGACAAATGTTTGAACAAGGACTGTTAGAAAACAAGGAGTTAAAATTGATATTTTTTTCTCAAAGCATATTTAAAATTTTGTTTATTTCTACTGACATTGAAATAAATACCATTTGCTGTCATGAGACAATGGCACCCGAACTTTTGTGTTTTCCTTTAAATATACTCACTTGGATAACAAGGAAGAAACTACAACAATTTTATAATTTTACATAAAACGATTTTGACCCCATATCGCCCTTTAGGATGAAAAAAGGGAATTCTGAAAACTAGATCCACATCTACCGAAACAGACTTCTTCTAAATCACTATTAGGTTACTGTGAAAATTTTAAAAGCAGTTCGGGGTTCCGGATTTTTTTTCAGATTCATTTTAATTCTTATGATTTGGCCCCAGGGTGAAAATCTAAATTCTGAAACCACCAATCACTGTCCAAAAGATGAGTTGGATACTGCAAAAGTGCAAATCAGTGATAAAGTTGGAGTTCCGTGAGCCAGTTTTTTTTATTATATGATTAGCGGTCTTTGCATTTAATATCGTACGACATTACGTTTAAAATCCTTCTATCGCCGTTGTTTTTTTTGTTTTTTTTTTGGGGGGGGGGGGGGGGAATGGGATTTTTACATGGTGCTTATCTGTATGTTGGTAGTAAATCTTCCATTTTTTTGAGATGAAAAAGATTTATGATACAGCTTTAATACATTAATAATTCATGTTATTCTATTTTCCCAGTAGTTTTTATTCATCCCCGATCGTTTATATTAAGGATTTCCAAAATATTACTTGAACCCAATATATAAGTTATATTATACATTAAGATGTACTTGAATGAACATGAATCAGCTATGTTTGGTTCGTTCTCTACAGCCGATCTGCAAAATCTTTTCTAAACGATTTTCAAGTGAGGGTAGATGTCAGGGACGTAGCAACCGGGGGAGGGGGGGCGGGGGGGCCTGCACTTTTTTCCCCAACATAACCTTTACTACGGTATAGTAAATGTTCATTGATAGGATGGTTGCCCCCCCCCCCCCCCCCCACTTTATAGCGAGCGCAGCGAGCGTCGCGAAGCGAGCTCAATAGACTAACGTGTAAAAACAGAGGAAATTCGGAATGAAATCTGTACATACGTCAGGCAAATTTCTCTGTGCAACATTCCCAGAATTCCTGCACTACCCAATGTCCTTTGCGCGAATAAATCAAAAATAGTAAAAAAAATTAAGGAACATCGTTTCTTACCGAGAACTTAACGAAATGATTTTGCCTTGCCTTATTCAAAAAATACCCCCATGCCACAACACTGGCCTTCACCTTGCCCTTCGGAAATGATACATATGACGTCACCGGAAACTTACGAATTTTGACGATATGCTAATTAAGTCATGTCGGTTGCTTCCGTGAAATAGATAAATAAATAAACAATAACTTAATTAAAGCATAAAAAGCTTTCAGTTTGTAGAAATCTTTCAAAGAAACAAAAAATAACTCTGCAATGTTTTTTCGACCAAAATTGTGCTAGGTCTATAGTTTAAACCAGACGCTCGGCCGTTTCCGTAGGCTCCGACGAGCTCCGTGACGCCGTGTGACGTCACAGCTAGACGAGTTGTCTCGTGCGACTTGATGTTTGAAGTGGCTGATCAATTTTTTAAGTGTTTTGATGGTACAACTGCGCTCGCCTCAACGGTCACACCGTAAAACATATTAACCATAGTATAGTGATATGTTGGCTTAATTGTACATTCGTAATAATAAAGTTGCGCTGTAATTTAGGATTATGTTATAGTTACCTTATTTGTTGTGTGATTGATGCTTTTATCGTCTTCGAGCACACATGTTTCACTGAAACTTCTGCCGCCGCCATACTTGTGTATTTTCCCGTGATGCTTCACGGTGATCTATTTTTACTGGAGTTACTCTGATTGTAAATTCTTTTAAATTAAATGTGAAACACTGTAATAAATGTGCTTTTAAATGTGTAACTTTATATTTTATGAATTTATTTAATTTAGTTACGTATTGTAATGATTTTGCATACGATGTACGAGAGTGAGATTTCATTACGGGACGATAATTATGTTCCCCAAACGAAGTTGGGGAACATATTGTTTTTACTCTGTTTCTTATTAAGGTCTTCCGTCTCCAACGGAAGACCTTATTGTTTTCGTTCGGTTTCTTTTTCCCTATTATTATTATTTTTTTTCTTACCGATTTTGTGCACGCGATTTCTCAGAAACGGCTGGACCGATTCTCACCAAATTTTCAGATCTGATAGAAATTTATCTTAACCTTGTCGGAAATTTTTCCTAAGTACGTCGTCACTTCCGGTCGTGAGATATTGACGATTTTCTGATTTTTAGAGGGTCAGCTTGTCCTGAGATCTCCTCCTAAACGACTTAAGATATCGACTTGAGATTTTCAGTGAAGGTGGAGGAAGGATAGTAGATGTGACATTTTGCATATAGAGCTTTCCAGGTAAAAATGCATCGACGCTCGCCTGGGATCGAAAAAAAGCTTCATACTCATCTCGCAAAAATTGACACGTTTTCTTTTATATCTTTTTACCTGTTAATATTTTGTTAATAATAAAAAATGTGCAATATAGTAAGACCTTTCATCTGATATCAAGTAAACGGGGTTAGTCCTTCTAATTAGGGGCATAGAGGGGCCAAAAGTCTCTCGTCTTTAACTTTTTTGTTTTTCAATCTTTTCAAATTATATTAGTATAGTTCATAGAAACATTTCTTATTAGGCTGAATATATAATTCGTTTGTAAATTTATAAATTCAATCTCGAGATATTAACTTTCAAAAATATGAAGCGGGAACGAACTGGCGGCGGTCTCCGTCAATTCCAACATTTCGCAATAGCGGTTAACAGAGGCAGCCGAGCGTTTGCTTGAACGAAAGTAACATAAGGAGCAATGAAATGTGTAGGGATACTTGGATTGTCACGTCGTAGGTTCGTTGCAATTCTGTGTCAAACTACATTCATAATCCAAGGTCTTCTTTAATTGGTTTTGGTTGTTTCTCAAATAAGAAAAAAGAAAAGAATTAATGTGCAAATTAAGTACGCATTGATGATATTATCTAAATCAAAAGAATTTAATCAAAAGGGAAAAGGCATGATTCCTTGATGTTTTACCAAAGATCATAGTCAAAGTCATATCTCATCTTATCGAAAATTCGGACGGAAGACCTACTCGTTGCTCGCAACGAGATCGCATCTAGTTATTATGTTCCCCAAACGAAGTTGGGGAACATATTGTTTTTACTCTGTTTCTTATTATTATTATTATTATTATTAAGGTCTTCCGACTTCCTTCGGAAGACCTTATTGTTATTCGTCTGTTTTTTATTATTATTATTAAGTCTTCCGTTCACAACGGAAGACTTATAGTGTTTGTATTGTTTCTTTTTATTATTATTATTATTATTATTAAGGTCTTCCGTCTTCACGGAAGACCTTCTAGTGATTCTATTGTTTCTTATTATTATTATTCTTTTTTCTTCTGACCAAATTTTGTGCAGGCGATTTCTCGTAAACTATTCGCTAGATTTCAATAAAATTTTCAGAAATTATAGCTTATTATATGAATTTTATATAAAATTCCGTTCATTGGAAAATTCGGTTCCAGTGCCAAGTTACGGGCAATTTCCTGATTTTAAAATGCAATTTTGTCTTCGAATGTTCTCGAAAATGGCTCAAGATATTAACTGGAGACTTGTTAGAGATGATAGCCCATGAGTTATAGATGTGCAATTTTGCCTTCGTTTGCGTCGTCAGTACTTCCGGTCGCTACAGGAAGTGAATTCAAAATGTGCACTTTTTCAACTTTTTTTGTTTTTCGATATTTTTGTTTGATATTATAAATGGTAATTAAGACCCTACTGGAAAAGCCTAATATATAATTTATTTTAGAATTGATCAATCCACACACTAGATATTCGCATTTAAAAATCTGAAGTGTGTCCAAGATGGCGGCGGTCTCCGTAAACTCCGCCATTAAGCAAGTCGGCTTCTAGAAGGTCAGCTGAGCGTTTAGATGAACGAAACTTCTACCAAAAAGATTAATGAAATGTAAAGGATTTTGTTGATTTCCACGTCGCAATTACGTTGCATTGACTTAATATTCACTATGTTTCTGAAGTATAACTTAACTTCTGTTTATTTTCCCACGCAGGCTTCTGACATATTAAATGAATAGAAAAGACAAAAATAAGAAAAACATTTTTTTAAGATCGTTTATTAAAGGTAAGATAAATATTCTTGTAATAAATGCAAGTTATTGAACATAAATAGTATCAGATTCCTTCATCGTCGGAGGGCGAGTGATTTTTTTTTTCAGTGAAACATTCCAGTCTTTTCATGAACGTGTAACTCATCTCCACTTTGGGGGTAAATAGGATACAAAACTCGTGGAAAATCTTACCGAATTCACTGCTTTAGTGTTACTTGGCCGTATACGATATTATATTTGTACAATGTGATAGATATGCATTCTAATTCTCAAAATTCCGGTTATAAGAAGATACATTTCTAATTTTCATTGAAACTATCATATCCATTCAATTGATCAAACATTTTTAAGGATAGCGTTAAGAACTACTTGTGACGTTTGGCACGAAATAATGTATCGTGACCCGACTTAATTAGTAGAAAAATGGCGACAATAGTGCAGAAATACCGTATAAGTAGAAATTTTAGCGAGACGCAAATTTAGCCATTTCTACCTAAAATCTGGTATTTTATTTTTAGCGAGAAGTAATTTTAGCTATTTTAAAATGCTAACTAAAGAAGCTATTACAAATAATACGCAATTAAATTTTAGCGATATTCAATTTTAGCGATGTCAGCACCCTCGCTAACAATGCCAAAATTAAATCCTCGCTAAAAATTCTACTTATACGGTATATAACATTGGCATGCCTGTTTATGGAGTTGTATGGAATAAAAAGTTGAATACATATCGAAAAAAGGAAAGAAAATCAGTATCATCTTTTCATCGCTCATAGAATACCTATCCTATAAATTACTGTTAAAACTCAAGTAACAAATTCCAATGTGATCCTCTTGATCAAAGTTTGGCAAGCTAGCTCTCATTTTATAATTCCAAACCGAATTTAAAAAAAAGTAATATATGTTGGAATCAAAAAAAGCAATTTCGCGATATTCGAATGTTAAATTTGAAGCGGGTTCCGAAAGGTGTAATGGGTACCGCAATAGATTTTCAGGCCCGGGTTCGATCCCCCGTGTTTCCGATTTTTCAAATCACTTTTTCAGTTTGATTTTAAGGGGTTTTTTTTCTGAATCGGACGGAAGACCTCTCGTTGCTCGCAACGAGTTTCTTTTCTAGTTATTATTATTATTATTCCTCCCAAATTTTGTGAGCGCGATTACTCAGAGATGGCTGGATAGATTTTCACAATTTTTCTCATGTAAGTAGGTTGATATATGAAGTTTATATAAAATTCCGTTTTTTGAAAAATTCACTTCCGGTCCGAAGTTATGGCCGATTTTCGAATTTTAAAATGGACTTTTGTCCGGCAGTTTTCTCGGAAACGGTTTGAGGTAAAGATATGAAATTTACAGGAGTATTAGATCATGATATTCTATTTGTTTTGAAGTTGTTTTCGTGTGTTTCCAGTATTTCCTGTCCGAACCGGAAGTGAATTTGTTTTTGGTCAATTTTTGATTTTTTTGTTTTTAGATATTTTTTCAAGATATTCTTAGGTAAAACAGACATTTTTCTACAAATACTAAATATATAATTTGTTTTTAAATCAGATTCTGCATTTTGTATATTTCCGGTGCCGAAATTTTCTCTATTTACGTAGTATGTATAAGGTGGGCAAAGAAAGATAACTCTGACCTGTGAATGAGAATAGAACTTTCGAGATAAAGGCGGAAATAGTATTGATGACGTTAGAGACATATATACGCTCTCCAGATCAACATATTTACACATTCAATATTCTCTCTTTTGCATGTTACTTAATTCACTATATGCATGTTAGTTTAAATTTGGCTGTGTAGTGTTAGTCTGTATATTGAAAGTTTTTGATTTACAAAGTTATATCTTAAAAAAAAATATCCGTTCTGTGTCAACTAAGCACTTTGAAGAAAATAATATTGTACGCAGTATACATTACAGCGATGTATATACAAATTATTCTACAAAAATACTAAACATATTATTTATTCAATCGGATTCTGCATTTTGGAGATTTAAGGTTCCGTCAATAAATTCATTTTCTCTATTTACGTAGTGACAATGAGCAAAGATAGATAACTCTGACTTGTAAGTGGGAATAGAACTTTCGAGATAAAGGCGGAGGTAGTATCCATGACGTCGCAGACGTCTATATCCACACTTTTCACATAAAAAAAATAATTAGACTTTGAGTTTCCATATCCACTTCTGCATGAAAGATTACGTTGGTTACTGCTTTCAGTATATGCATAGTTTAAAGTTGTCAGCGTAGTGTAAATCTGTAAGGTCTGTTATGATTATATTTAAAAAAAATATTCTTAATTCATTCTCTAATTTGAATGCGAAATTATCTGGAATTCGAGTTTTATTTTCGATTCTAAAATATTATATGTACTCAAAAGGGGACTGACAGAAAGAAGAGTAGGTGTAAATCCTTTAGAAATAAATTGATATCTGCAACTTAAAAGAAAGAAAATCAATCTTTAGATTGGATTTGGTTTTAACACGTATATTTCATTGATTAAAAGTCTTATAGTGTTATTTATTATACATGATCTATACTTTTATATAACCGAGAAGTTATTAAAGATGAGAAAAAGCGATTCTTGGATTTTTGTGAAATACTAGTACTCAAAGGGTTAACATTATGTGAAAGTTACGCGTTTCTGTGTGAAATAATGCTACGCTAAAAACATGATACAAAAACATCTGCAAAGGTCTGTTGATATGTTAGATAAAGTATACGAATGAACACAATTTTATGCAATGCTATATAAATATATGTATGTACATGCAACCTTAAGTATTTTCCTTTTAATTCATAAAACATAAAATTACCGAGTATGTAATTCTTTTGAAGCCCCCCCCCCCCCTCTTGATTTTATTCGGAGACATTATTGCAACTATAGGCCTTTGAATTATAAATTCGTTATGCAATTAAATCTGGAACATTTGGTTATAATTACCATTAACATGTATAACATGTATACAGAATTCATATTCTATAATAGTAGATTTTTCATTACGCAAGATACTGAAATTTACATGTCTGAGAGAGAGAGAGAGAGAGAGAGAGAGAGAGAGAGAGAGAGAGAGAGAGAGAGAGAGAGATTCCCTTTTAATCCTGATTATCCTATCCATTTACATAGACAAAACATCAGTTCTATATCAGTTGTTTCCATTCTTTATTAAATATTTTCTGATTTCATAGTCCGTCATAGTCACTCTCTGTATATTTTTTCTGCTTAAGAAGTATTACACTAAGTACACATGTATTGACCTGTCAATCAAAATCACCCGACGCTGTATGCATTGCAATAAAGTTGTTCGAAATGATTTTTATTAAGTAGGATCTTTAAGAAAATCTGATGCAACAAATTTGAGAAATGAAAAATAAAATAAAAACATGGCTAGAGCATCATATATCTGTATTATGGACTTCAGTTGTGGGACGTGGAGACCGGTCCGTCAGATGAGATCGTTTAAATCGAGGTCCCGTGTGTCAGATGGTACTGACTCAAAAAGATTCCTCACTGCTCAATGGCGATTAGAGCCAAATTATAGGACAACATTTTGCAGTCTCCACCGGCGAGTGGAGGCTTCTCCATGTGAAAAATTCTCGAGAGGGACATTAAACAACATATAATCAATTAATCGATTGCTGAATAATTCCTGTAGTTGAATAATCTTTCTGCTGACAAATCTCGATAGTATTACTGTAAAAAAAATCAACGACTTTACGTTTAATGTGGTACTAACTTAGTTCATGACATTTTTATAACACCATCACAATTGTGCCAGAACATAAACACAGTGAAGTTTATGAGAGTACGGTGTTCGTTCGTCCGTTGGTTTGTCTATGATACACGTGTAGCTCTTATGAGTGCCAAAATGCAGAAGAACAAGTTTGGTCATGAAAATCAGAGTACCTTAAGTACTGAAAGACCTTTTTGCAGTTTTTTTTTCTTTCAGAGTACATATGATATCTATGTTTTTTGCAGAGAAAAAAGCAAATTCTTACAGATTTAGAAGAAAGGAAGACTTATTTGTTGCCACAGCAACAAGATTCTAGTTATTATTCTTTTTTTCATAGTTAGGGCGATATTTTTGCGTGAACGGATTTCAAAGATTTTTACAGGGATGATTGTTATCTCTAGACGTGTTTTTCACAAAATTTTTTGTCGCGATTTTGGGGGATTTTTGTATTTTTAAAAAGGCATTTTGTCCAGCAGTTTTCTCGAGAACGGCTAAAGATATGATAGTGAAACTCACTGAGGTGATAGAACATCGAACTCCATTATGGGGAACGACCTTTAGTCGTCGGCACTTCCGGTCGCAAACGGAAGTGAATTCAAAAAATCCAATTTTACAACTTTTTTGATTTTCAATATTTTTCTTTAGGATTTACAGGGTTTTTAGAGTGTCTTATGAGAATTCTAAATATGTGTTCAGCATCTTGATGCGCGCAGATATTGAAAAGATATGACCGAACGAAACTTTGTCCCACTGTCGGGGGTTCGAATCCCGCTGTTGGCGTTGCAATTTTTTTTTCTTTGTTTATGTCTTTTTTCAATTGCAAATGACTTTTATCTCTTTCATAACACTTATTGAATATTTTGCCGATTTTTAAATACAATTTTTTGAGATATTTTGAGGAATTCTTGTAATTATCATGATGTATATTGTGACTGCTGTGAATAAACGTAAACAAAAGAAATACATTCTGAAATCTATTGCATTGATGGAGCAGCATAGAATTCTTACGAAAAGTCGGTCGGAAGACCGCTTGTTGCTCTAGCAACAAGAACGCATCTAGTTATGTTCCCCAAACGAAGTTGGGGAACATATTGTTTTTACTCTGTTTCTTATTATTATTACTCTGTTTTTACTCTGTTTCTTATTATTATTATTATTATTATGTTCCCCAAACGGAGTTTGGGAACATATTGTTTTTACTCTGTTTCTTATTATTATTATTTTTTTTCTTATTTGTTCTCCGGTACTTTTTTGTCCGCGAGTGTTCTCAGAAACTGTTCACCCAACTGAGCTAAAACCTTTTTAGGGTTAATAGGTGTGTATGTAGGTTGCGGAACGAAGGTCATTTTGCGCGCATACGCATGCACGTGCGTGCACGTGAAATGAGTGAATTGACCGATATACTTAATATAGCTATAACTTATACATTTTTTTATGAAATGATTTGAAACTCATTATATAAGGATAGATAATGTGTAGATAATGTGATACTGTCAAATTAGCACGAATTCACGCGCATGCACGTGCGCTTTGCTCTGATTGGCTGAAACAAAAATCTCAATATCTTCTCTGTTTTTTGACGAAATGCTTTGAAATTTAAAACATAGGCACTTTAGGATGTCCTACAATATGATATATAAAAATTTTCATGAAATTACGCGCATGCACGTGCGCTGCAATCTGATTGGCTTAAACTTTGAATGGCTATAACTCCCTTGTTTTTCAACCAAACAGGATGGGATTTAGGACATAGGCAGACATAAAAGACCCCTGGAAGAAAGTATGGTCATCATGAATAAGCTTGCATGTGCATGAACGTGTGCTTCGCCCTGATTGGCTGAAACAAAAATCTAAATATCTTTTTTTAATTTTTTGACGAAATGCTTTGAAATTTAAAACATAGGCATGCTTTAGGATATCCTACAATATGATATATAATAATTTTCATCAAATCACGCGCATGCACGTGCGCTGCAATCTGATTGGCTGAAACTTTAAATGGCTATAACTCCCTTGGTTTTCAACCAAACAGGATGGGATTCAGAACATAGATAGATATTATAGACTCCTACAACAGGGAATGGTCATCATGCACATGCATGCACGTGTGTGCACGTGAAATGAGGAAAATTCTAAATACACTAGATTAAACATATTTTTTTATTAAATGCTGTAATATTTAGTATATTAAAATATATCAATAGTGTAGATAAGATGATATGGTCATTACGCACATGCATTCAAATGCGCATGCGTGCAATGCTTAAATTGAATACTTCTGGTAAAACTTTGTTAAAGTCTCAAATGTATCGCGTTTGTCTTATTTAATGAAGCTTACAGGGAATACGGCACCAAAAGGGAGTTGGGGAGCGTTTGGGGAACATCTGTAACGGTTCCCGTTACAATTAGCCCTAGTTATTATTATTCTTTTTTCTTCTTATTTCTTCTCCGGTACCTTTTTTGTCCGGAAGTGTTCTCAGAAACTGTTCACCAAACTAAGTTAAAACCTTTTTAGGGTTAGTAGGCATGTTGTGTAGATGTGCCGAACGAAGGTCATTTTGCGCGCATTCGCATGCACGTGCGGGCGCGTGCAATGAGTAAACTGACTGATATATTTAATATGGTTGTAACTTTTATATTTTTTGATAAAATGTTTTGAAACTCATTATATAAAGATATATAAGTTGTGTACACAAGATGACATGGTCAAATTTGAATGAACTCACGCGCATGCACGTGCGCTTTGCTCTGATTGGCTGAAACAGAAATCTTAATATCTTTTTTGTTTTATGATGAAATGCTTTGAAATTTATAACATAGACATGTATTAGGATGTACTACAATATGATATATAAAATTTTTCATGAAATCACGCGCATGCACGTGCGCTGCAATCTGATTGGCTGAAACTTTAAATGACTATAACTCCCTTGGTTTTCAACCAAACAGCATGGGATTTAAAACATAGATAGACATAAAGGACTCCTACAAGATGGTATGGTCACCATTCACATGCATGCACGTGCGTGCACGTGCGCTTTGCTCTGATTGGCTGAAACAAAAATCTCAATATCTTTTCTGTTTTTTTACAAAATGCTTTGAAATTTAAAACATAGGCATACTTTAAGATGTCCTACAATATGATATATAATAATTGTCATGAAAACACGCGCATGCACGTGCGCTGCAATCTGATTGGCTTAGACTTTAAATGGCTATAACTCCCTTGTTTTTCAACCAAACAGGATGGGATTAAGAACATAGACAGACATAATGGACTCCTACAAGAAGGTATAGTCATCATGCACGTGCGTGCACGTGCAAATGAGTAAAATAGTGTAGACAAGATGATATCGTCATAACTCTCATGCAATCACATTGCGCACGCCTGCATTGCTTAAATTTGAAGTACTTGGTATACTTTTGGGAAAACGTTGATTACGTCTTAAATGCATAGATTTTGCCTTCTTTAATGAAACTTACAGGGAATATGGCACGAGAAGGGAGTTGGGGAGCGTTTGGGGAACATCTGTAACGGTTCCCGTTACAATTAGCACTAGTTATTATGTTCCCCAAACGAAGTTGGGGAACATATTGTTTTTACTCTGTTTCTTATTATTATTCTTTTTTCTTCTTATTTCTTCTCCGGACTTTTTTGTCCGCGAGTGTTCTCAGAAACTGTTCACCCAACTGAGCTAAAACCTTTTTAGGGTTAATAGGTGTGTAGTGTAGGTGTGCGGAACGAAGGTCATTTTGCGCGCATACGCATGCACGTGCGTGCGCGTGATATGAGTGAAATGACTGATATACTTAATATAGCTATAACTTTTACATTTTTTACTGAAATGATTTGAAACTCATTATATAAAGATATATTAATAGTGTAGATAAGGTGACACTGTCAAATTAGCACGAACTCACGCGCATGCACGTGCGCTTTGCTCTGATTGGCTGAAACAAAAATCTCAATATCTTCTCTGTTTTTTGCCGAAATGCTTTGAAATTTAAAACTTAGGCATGTTTTAGGATATCCTACAATATGGTATATAAGAATTTTCATAAAATCACGCGCATGCACGTGCGCTGCAATCTGATTGGCTTAAACTTTAAATGGCTATAACTCCCTTGTTTTTCAACCAAACAGCATGGGATTTAGAACATAGACAAACATAATAGACTCCTAAAAGAAGGTATGGTCATCATGAACATGCTTGCACGTGCATGAACGTGCGCTTCGCCCTGATTGGCTCAAACAAAAATCTCAATATCTTCTTTGTTTTTTGACGAAATGCTTTGAAATTTAAAACATAGGCATGCTTTAGGATATCCTACAATAGGATATATATTAATTTTCATCAAATCACGCGCATGCACGTGCGCTGCAATCTGATTGGCTGAAACTTTAAATGGATTTAACTCCCTTGGTTTTCAACCAAACAGCATGGGATTCAGAACATAGATAGATATTATAGACTCCTACAACAGGGAATGGTCATCATGCACGTGCGTGCACGTGAAATGTGTAAAATTCTAAATACACTAGATTAAAGATATTTTGGATTAAATGCTGTAATATTTAGTATTTTAAAATATATCAATAGTGTAGACAAGATGATATGGTCATTACGCACGTGCATTCAAATGCGCATGCGTGCGATGCTGAAATTGAATACTTCTGGTAAAACTTTGTTAAAGTGTTAAATGTATCGCGTTTGTCTTTTTTAATGAAGCTTACAGGGAATAAGGCACCAAAAGGAAGTTGGGGAGCGTTTGGGGAACATCTGTAACGGTTCCCGTTACAATTAGCCCTAGTTATTATTATTCTTTTTTCTTCTTATTTCTTCTCCGGTACTTTTTTGTCCGGAAGTGTTCTCAGAAACTGTTCACCAAACCAAGTTAAAACCTTTTTAGGGTTAATAGGTGTGTTGTGTAGATGTGCCGAACGAAGGTCATTTTGCGCGCATACGCATGCACGTGCGGGCGCGTGAAGTGAGTGAAATGACTGATATATTTAAAATAGCTATAACTTTTACATTTTTTAATGAAATGGTTTGAAACTCATTATATAAAGATATATTTATAGTGTAAATAATGTGACACTGTAAAATTAGCACGAACTCACGCGCATGCACGTGCGCTTCGCTCTGATTGGCTGAAACAAAAAACTCAATATCTTTTCTGTTTTCTGACAAAATGCCATGAAATTTAAAACATAGGCATACTTCAGGATGTACCACAATATGACATATAACAATTATCATGTAAACACGCGCATGCACGTGCGCTGCAATCTGATTGGCTAAAACTTTAAATGGCTATAACTCCCTTGTTTTTCAACCAAACAGAATGGGATTTGGAACATAGATAGATATAATGGACTTCTACAAGAAGGCATGGTCAACATGCACATTCATACGCGTGCGTGTACGTGCGCTGCAATCTGATTGGCTGAAACTTTAAATAGCTATAACTCCCTTAGTTTTCAACCAAACAGGATGAGATTTGGAACATAGATAGATATAATGGACTTCTAAAAGAAGGTATGATCATCATGCACATCCATACGCGTGCGTGAACGTACGCTGCAATCTGATTGGCTGAAACTTTAATCAGCTAAAACTCCCTTGGTTTTCAACCAAACTGAGTGGGATTTAGAACATAGATAGATGTAATTGACTTCCACAAGTAGGTTTGTCACCATGCTCATGTATGCACGTGCATGCACGTGGAATGAGTAAAATCAAAAATACACTTGAATGAGCGTATTTTTTAATACTTTTGGATTAAATATTTTAATATTTAGTATATTAAAGTATATAGATTGTGTAGATAAGATGATATGGTCATTACTCACACATTCACATGCGCACGCGTGCAATGCTAAAATTTGAATGAACTTGGTACCCTTCTGGGTAAACGTTGTTAAAGTCTCAAATGCAGAAAGTTTGTCTT
>NW_026926412.1:0-27329 GCF_032062105.1 Saccostrea cuccullata
TGTCTTTCCTTGGTTAAAATCTGGAGGTGGTATGTCAGATTCGTTTTCCGGCAAAATGCGTCTGTCTGCGGGAACCTCTGCAAATGAAAGTAAAAATAAGGTAATTTCATACTTCTCACTTGCGTTATAATACACAAATAATTCGTCTGTTCTTCTTGATAAATTACATTTGCCAAGCTATTTTGGTAGAAAAGATACTCCTTTTCGACAAGTGTGAGGCTCGGTTAGTACATATTTAAATTTTTTTTATGCTAGCCTGCAAATTAAGGAACTTGTAATTTTTTCTGCACTACTTTCTTCTCCTACCGATTCTAAAAATAATTAGTGGGATGTACCCAGTTGGTATGCCAAAATTGACACACAAAATGCCAAAAATGCCAGCTATGAATTACAAAATGCTAATAAAGTGGTACTATAATTATTACAGATGGTAGGGACTCTAACTATGAATTACAAAATGCCAATAAAGTGGTACTATAAGTTACAAAATGCCAAAGATGCCAGTTATAAGTTACAGAATGCCAATAAGTAGGTATGCCAAAAATGACAAACAAAATGCCAAAAATGCCAGCTAGGAATTACAAAATGCTAATAAAGTGGAACTTTAAGTTACTACAGATGGTAGGCACGCTAACCCCTAACCCTAACCCTGCCTTTTGACTAACAGTTCCGATGTTAACGTTCTTTGTGTCGTTGGAAAGGTCTTGAAGAGTTCTATGCGCTGGCGACATGAAATTGTCGTTCAAGAGAACAGAAAGTCGAATAATAAGCGATATTTTCAAAACGCTTCCAAACGGCAAAAAAATCTTTATTTCGTGACGGATTTTCAGGTTCTCGGGCTTGTCAGAGAGCTCTTGACGAGGTCTATCGAATGCCGTAAAGTGTAGAAAGGTCAAGCTATTTTCTGGGGCTTTTTAGAGCAAATGTTGCCTAGGTGTACGCACGCAGCTGACGCAGACTTCTTCCTCGCAACTTTTCCTGTTTTTGATCTTTAACAACCATCTTCAAATCATAGACAGAACTTTCCAAGAGCTTTCCAATGACACCAAGACTTTGAAAATTGCTCGAAAACTAAGAGAGATACGGACCTTTCAATTTGGCGTCTTTTTGCAACCCATTTGGAGCAGTTTTGGGGCATTTCAGCCAGAGAGATTCAGGTCAGGGTATAGAGGCCCTTACAAAACCCTTAATGAGAAGAAGAGTTCCCTTTCGTCCCAATTTTTCGACTACTGAGGACGTTGCCTTCCTGTCCCTCCGGAATTACGGCACTTTCTCTTCAAATGCCCATAGGTTGCACGCCCTTGGGACTAACAGGCTGGGCTTTGGTGTGTGGATTCCTTGAGGTCTTCTTCATCATTAATGTAAGAGTCTAGGGCCTCGATCTTGCACTGTTTAAGCGCTATCGCCCGAAAAAGAACTTAGCGCGGAACGCAATTTTACCCAGTCTCCGAGCATAACCGTTTGGGGGGACATGAGCAGCGTCTACTGAAAATTCCTCGGCAACGTGGAGGTTGTGAGATATCTCACCACTTTAACTTGTCCAATCCCTGTTTCAAACTTTCTAAGACTTGTGTACATTTTCCGCATGTTTAGTCCTTCATATATTTAGAGAGAGAAAGCAGATTTGCCAACTCTTTGCAGCTACCAAGAGTCTTTTTTTAGTGTGTCTCACATTTTACTCCCCTTTCCTGACACTTATGTTTTATGACTCTGATTTAATCGTGTTATTCGATTTCTTAGCTTTCCAACGCAGCCAAACTCGTGTTGATCCGATGATAAATAAGAAAGTTATGAGTTTCGGAAAATTCTACTTTTTCCTTTACTATTGCTACTATCAGTGACTTTCACTTTCACTTTCTCTCCAAGACTTTCACTTTGACTTTCAGTTGACCTAGATTGGTCATCTTCGTTTTTAGCCCTATTCTTACTCCAAACCCTAACCCTAACCCTAATCTCTTAATTCTCATTGACCTACTTCGGCATTTAAATCCGTGGGCATTTTCGTTTTTTATCCCTTTACCCTATGCTTTAACCCTAACCTTAACGCTAACCCTTACCCTACCCTAACCCTAACCCCTAATGTTTATGTTTAGAAAGTGAATTTAAAATAAGTTTACTTCAGTTAAGTAAACAAGATAAATATTCTCAGAGCATATTTAATTAGCAACGTTTCGGTACCAGTTTTATTTTTTGAATTTTTCATTTAGGTTGGATTCCTATCATTCTTGCAAAAAAAGGCATTGATGACGTTGGAGTTCCGCTCATAGGAGAGATGGCTTCATTTGAGAAGGAGTTGCTAAAAAGACAAGAGATCGTAGAAATCAGAGGAAAGGTATGTCTTGTACAATATAAAGTCCATTAAATTTGGAAGTAATAATCAGATTACACATCATACCATGGATGATTTTTGTTTGTAATTATGATGAGTAAAAAGCTAGCAAAGAAAAAACCATTGTGTATTAAACAAGTTAATATAATTGCAGACAGGACGAGGAGTACCAGTTCTTTTGGCAAATGATGTTTGCAAACCAATGATTTACCTGGAAGACAAACATGTTCGTGAAGGAGCTGGCATCTTCAATGCAATCCATCCCTATTTGCCAATTCTCGTAAGTAAATGAGAGTTTGTCACTTTCAATGTAGTAACAAATTTCTTAAATAGCAGTTCCACTTTATAAAATTGGTGACAAAGGAAGAGTGGAAATATCAATATCAGTATCTTTAAGATGTCAAATTTGCTACCTGTAGATATTTTAAATGTTATAACTTTATGTGTACAAGTTTTTATCACTCCATAAGAAACGTCTCCAGTAAATGGAAATAGCTTTGGGATGAAACTGTTCATTTTACTGTGAAGTCAATTTGTTGTGGGAAAATATGCTTTATGGGCATTGTAATGTGATTGTACGTTTTCAAAAGATGAGTCTTCACATTGATTTTTTGCAACATTTATGAAATTTTAACAGGTGTTGAAAGATCCACTGTGTGTACATATAATCACTAAAATTGACTTCTAGTAAAATCCTTGTTGTTCATATATTTTCCCCCATTCAATGCTTTAGTACATGTACATACCATGCAAAAGGGACAGAAGAGAGTAAGACATAACAATAAAATGCTTTACACAAGAAAAAGTTAAACTGTGCAAACAGATTATACATTAAATCATTTATTTTTCTAAGAAAGCAACAAACCAGAGCAGAGTCTCAAATAAGTAAATGTTTATTGCAAGTGGAAAAGATTTGCAGTACAAGAAAAAATTGTTCTTATCATTTTTTCTTTTGATAGAAGCTGGAGTTTTCCGTGTATATGATTCCATCAGAAGTATTATTTAACTTGCTGGCTTATCCAACCCAAACCTCATCAAAACAACCAACATGAGAAAGTATATGGCAACCATGCTGCAGGTAAATTGCAATATATTTTAAATCAGTACCTAACAAATTGTGGCATGTGGTTATAAACACTTTATGAATGAAACAAAATAACATTTGCTTTAACATTTCTTTGTATAGTTTGGATACCACTGAAAATCGTTGACCATTTAGGACACACTATGAACATCCACAAGCAACATTATCGTCAAACATCTGATATTCTAGTGAGAGTAGAAGTTACCAAATTACTTCTGATTCAAGATTTAAACATGGTACACAGGGAAAACAGTTGAAAGACATTTAGATTAATAGTTAGTACATGTAATAAATGCCCACAGAATAAAAACAGCATTATTATTACACAATGAATTAAAAACATACTTTTGAAAAAAAAATCAGCATTTTCAATTGGAAAATAATATATTGCACAGATTTCTTTTTTACAGATATAGTAGGAGTGGAAAATTCAAAGGACACCCTTCCACCAGATCCACCCTTGCCCTTGTCATTGCCCATGCCTTCCCCTGATAATGAGGTGGAGATACCAGAATAAGAGTTCTTCTCAGAGGACGAAGAAGGATCCGATTCAGAAAGCCGAGCTAAAAAAGGTAAACAAAGTTGGAATTTTGTTCGGGATCTTACTTTATTTCATTCAGTTCAAGTAGGGAAACAAAATACAAATTTTTCTACATGCACATACTGTAGAAGTACTTTTCTTTCATGTGATACGCTATGTACGTGGTCACAAATTTTCCGCGAAAATATGTCCCATTTTACTCAAAATACTTGTAAAGAATATAGTAAGTAATGAAATTTGCTTTGCAAGTTAAGTTTTGTAAAGAAGTTTTTCAAGCAGTGTTGCCTCCCGTGCGATAAGGTAAAATGGGGAGATAGAGGCCTCGGGGTGGTGAAGACCTGAAAGTGAATGAGCCCGAAATAACTTCTCACGTCCTGGAACTCGTCTGTGATGATCTCAGGATGGCTAGAGGAAAAGGTCTGTGTTTGAGTACGTACGGGTATAAAGAACAAACGTCCACATTTCTCATGTCCCCTTCCTCACAATATAATCGTGTGGCATTGGTCCGGTCTCTGTACAGGGGTTCAAAGGATCGGGAATGTCCAGGTCTCGTGCAAAATGCTGTAAACTCACATCTCTTTGCACTTGCTGATCGAAATCGTGCTCCCAAATGCTACGGATTGTGTACCCCATGTCCTACACGACGGAACTTCTTCTCAGGGTTTCTTCGTGTAATTTTGGTAAGTAAACTGGTTTCGGTGGGGTTAATTTCGGTCTGTAGATTGGGATAGCATGTGGTGCATCCATGCCAATAGCATCCGTAAAATTCGTAGACGGTACGAGTCGCGTCCTGGTATCCGTCGACGGTATAATTTACGATCGGGACTTCGCCACCGTTTCTGGCATGTCGTATGTGACATCCGCTCTGTTTACTCATCCAGGTGAGCCACTGACAGGCTTTGGCGGAATATTGTCGAGCTGGTTGATACCCCAGGTTCGGAATGATGACAGTGGTCTTTTAAGCCATGAATCCTCGAGGGTAGGCTAAATTGGCGAACGTGATGGAATCCTGGAAAGGTCGACACGCATCAAACTCTTGAGGGTGGCTCTAAACTGAGCACAGCATCGTCGTAAAATATCGACGTCTGAAATACAATACTCTAAAAACTCTTTCTCGAAATCAAACACTTTTCCGGTCTGTTGTTGGTACCAATCGAAAGAGGCCTGTGTTGACAATGAGGACAGGGCTTGTATATGGGTAAATGACCGCAATGTTGACAGACGCGGTGTGCCACACACAGATTAGGGACGTGGATGCCGTTTTCCTGAGTGCATTCGAAATCGAAATAAATGTAAAACTGTAAGGTCTCTTCCCCCTTGTTCTTCTTCTTCTCAGGCTTCTGTTGAACGTAGCACTGATGATCGAAATCGACGATTTACTTACAGATCTTACATTGTTTCTGTCCTCCGCACTTGTGATGAGGGAATAAATTCTTAGGCATCCAGGACTGACACTACTGGCATCGCCCCATTAAACTGCATACACTGGTGATGGTCTTCTTACTATGGGGGTCGTAAATGATTTTCGTAGCAGGTCCTGTTCTTTAAAAAATCCTTGGCATTGATGGCATTGAATGTGGGTCCTGTCTTCGGGGCATGGTGTGTCCGCTAAACAAAAATTACTGCGATGAGGGCACTGGGACTGATGGTCTGTGACATTCCTGTACCCCACATCGCATTGATCACAGTAATAGGGGTTCCACGCCACTCCCGGCATCGATAGGATGACATCGTAATGCTACTCGTCTAACAAAACATTTAAACAAGTTCCATCTCTCCAACCTTTGTAAATGGGCTCTAAACAGAGTTTATCAGAAGTGGTCTTGAACTGAAATATTTTCAGTCGATACCGAGGGGCTAACACCTGTTGTAATTTCCCCCATTCTTCGGGTCCACAAGGTTGAGTGATATCACACAGGGCTTGTTCCATGAGGGCTAGGGCTTTTCTGCGTCCAAGGACTTAAAATCTCCCTTCCGCATACGTAGCCATCGTATTTCCCATTCGGGGTCTGGATGTTCTGGTTTTTCACTGTGTAATCGAGTAACGACGATCGCTCTAGCTAAACAAAACTTATCCCAGGGATTGTCGATCTGAACGATGGATTGTTTCCTCTTGAAATTCTCCTTATTCACCATTAGGTGCTTGGTATCATCTCGACCACTGCCTTGTGGATACTTGACATGAAACAGGTCAAATTGCATGGAGCCGTCGCCCAGTTTAAAATCTTGCTTGGAATGTTGAATGGCTTCTATTTTGTCGCTAAAATGAGGTCCTCATTCAAATATTTACATTGCGTAAACTCGTACCAAATTTAAGATTTCAGCGAATCGTGGCGTATATTCAGGCGTAGGTAGCATGTCTCTAAATAATCGCCGAACGAATCCTCGTTTTCCTCCTCTGGAAATTCTTTAAAATTGACAGTGTATACATTTTCCTGCGCTTTAAATTTTCTAGAATGTTTAGCTTGATTGAGTCTCACCTGATAATGCGGGGGTATTTGGAATTCGCCTTGGGTTTCCGTGGAAGTGGGTGGGTGACTTTGGTCCCTCATGCGCCCTAGTCCTTTGTTGATGCTGTCGTTGTCGTTGTTGTACTAGTTGAGCTTTTCTTTGCAATATTTTGGCATTTCTTTTCCGGAGCTCTAATTCTCGCTCTCTTTTTTCATAAAGAATTTGATCTAACTCTCTCTCCCGTTTTCGCCATTTCAATAGTCGATGAGCATGTAACAGTTTTTCTTTAGTACAATCCATGCCCTACAGGAGATGGATCTGACAGTAAAAATGAGCTGAAAGTCGGAGAAAAGCTGTATTTATACAGTGGATGACGTCACAATGTATAGTTAGCTCGACTGTGTACAGAGACGTACACAGTACGATCAAAACGTAAGTCCAACCTATTGATGCACACGACCCTAAACAAACCAAACCATATATAAACTAGAGCTGGAAATCTACGATCACTCTTCGTAAGCACTTGGAAAATGGAAAGACGTAAAAAATTTGGCAGAGGAAAATACAACAGAGACCTTATCAGAAACACAGATTCTTATGGACGTAGATGAAAGAGGTTTGATTAGCGGTATCCTGAATAAAATGGCCACTATCATGCAGAGAATTCATAATGATATCAGTGATTTTAGAAAAGGAGTGATGGAGGAGACCAGTTAGTGAAAGAAATAGAAAACTGGAGAAAAAGGCTCAGGAACCCAAGATCTCAGGACACCCTGTGAAACACAGCAGAGAGATACCCGGCACCACTCACAAGAGGAAACTGTCCCTGACGACCGAAAAGGCACAGAAAAAGAAAAAGTAAATCTTTGTATGTATTTTTCTGAATCTGAATAAAAATTCCTTGTTTTTGCCTTGTGTGTGTGTGTGTGTGTGTATCTTTGTTATTGTTTTCCCCGTTTTCAAATGCAGCTCGGGCTGGCTGGGCGGTGAATGAAACGTGACGTCATAATCGCATACTTGAATCGCTGCCAAATCGTAGTAGCATCGTATTTTACCTAGTGTCGAAGGCTGCAGTTTTAAGAGTCTCAGGCCTTATTGGACCTCTCCCGAGAGGTTGTACTCCCTTGACCCACGTAGCTCCCACCCCGGGGGCTGTACTGAGTTGACCTCCCTAGCCCCATCCCAGTTGTTGTACTGAGTTGACCTCCCTAGCCCCTAGCCAATCAGAATCCAGCATTTTTGACCTCATTTGCATAAAAAGTGCACTCAGTTGACCTCCCTAGCTAGACCCTTTATATTACTACCCTACAATTATTAATTCAAAATATAAATAAGCCAAGAGTTTTGTTAATCCATTTAATTTCGAATTGGTAGGTACCATGAATCCATGAGATAAAAGGCTAATCACTTAGAACAGTTTAGTAAATGTTATATAAAAAACCTAATCATTGCCTTTTTCAATATACTGGAATATCAGAATTAAAAATCTCAATCATTAAAGATTTGAATCTTTAATTTGTTTTATAAATGTGGCAAAGATTAGCGACTCAATAAATTCAACTTTGACTGAAGGTAACCAAAACGTCGATGAATATATCTGCTACTTTTTTACTATATTGCTTTCGAATGGCCTTGTTTCTTTAGTGACTAAATGGTCCCTGAGAGGCCTAGTTCTTAGTGATAAGATAGCCTTTGAAAGATCTTGTCCTTCAATTACTAAATGACCCCTGAAAGGCCTTTTTCGTTATTAACTAAACGGCCCCTGAACGACCTTGTTCTTCATGTTTTTTAATGGCCCCTGAAAGGTCTTGTTTCTAGAACTGACTAAATGGCCCCTGAAAGGTTTTGTTTCTTTATTTACTAAATTGCCCTCAAAGGTGTCGTTCTTTATTGAGTGAATGGCCCCTGAAAGACCTTGTTATTTACTGACTAAATGGCTCCTGAAAGCCCTGTTCTTTATTGACTAAATAGTCCTGAAAGACCTTGTTCTTTAGTGACTAAATGGCCACTGAAATGCATTGACTCTTTAGTGACTAAATGGCCCCTGAAAAGGCCGTGTTTCTTCATCGACTAAATGGCCCTGAAAGGCCTTGTTTCTTCATTAAATAAATGGCCCTTATAGACCTTATTCTTCATTGACTAAATGGCCCCTGAATAGCCATGATTCTTATAATGCAACGGACAACAAAGTGGAGACTTAAGTGAAAGCTTCATTACAAAATGTAGAATGAAATTTGTTCTTAAAAACACTACTGCTCTTACAGTTTGGGCAGACTTAGACGAGATTCAAAACGTAGATTTCACTACGAAATAAAGGTCTGTTAATCATCTTTTATCTATAAACGAATAGATTATTACAATAGAAATATTTAAATTAAAGGATACCCATAAAAATGACAACATATAAATGGTGCCTGTTTTGAAAACTGACACCCCAAGGAAAACCATTGTCAACCGACGCATCAGCGGAGGTTGACAATGGTTTTGGAGGGGTGTCAATTTCAACTGTTACCCTCCAAAACAGGCACCATTTATTTTATTATACTGAATGTCATTTTTAGACGGTGGCTATATATAGCCACAGGCTATTGCTGCTGGTCAGTGTAAACACACGGGGACCCTAGCGGCGATTTTTGCAGAGAAAAAATAATGAAAGTAGACTTATTTCGATGTTTGAAAATAAAATGTACACATTTAACAAATACTTTCAAGTTATTTCAAAGACATTTCGTTGATGGATACAAAGCCTAATTTCTGATATTTGCCGTTATCAATATTTCTCGCCTCATGAATATTCATTGAGTTACGCCGAACTAAACTAAACTAACTCGTACACCAACCGACTCGTATATTCGTATGCAAGCTACAGATGTCAATTACATTTTTTTTTTCGTTTTTTTCTCACATGTTCGAAAAATTCGTTTCGTACGCACACTGTGTTTCTTTAAAATTACCAATTAATTGTTGAAAAATATTTAAAGATTTCATTGTATGATTGTTTCACTATCTAACTCCGAAATCAAATACTAGTAATTGCTAAACAACACACGACTGTTTCTTGAATACTGCTTTGTGAATTTTTTTTACAATAAAACTTAAAAATAGTTTATTGAAATTTAACAAACTTTGTCTTTTTGTTTGAATTTCTTATATCTGTTTACAATGCTACGAGGGTTGTCGCAAAATTCCGTAGACAATCGTTGTTTTGTTGGAACCCGATGTCATATATTAATGAAACTTCGTACATAGATTAAACCAACGCTATCTAATAAATTAATAGACAAATATGGAATAACTACACAAATTATTCCAATTTAGAAGACACATTTTATTGTCTGGTGTAGGAAGGCGGCGCAATACCCAAAAGTTGCAATTAAAATTTGGTATATTATATTTAAAATCCTACGGAAAAGTAATAATAACCTTTATTTTTTAAATGGAAATGAAAATTCTTGATACTGTTTTTATTAACTATTATTCCTTAAATTTTGGTGTTTATGCTTCACTAAATATGAATTTAATAACGTTTTTTATACATGGAATTAAAATCCCACTTCTTGAAAATGGCGGCTGCGTTGGCACAGGCGGCGCTCTGGACTATGATCAAATGTTTTGATCCTGAATTTACTCTTACAGAAATGTACCAGTCATAAATGTTTAGTAGACATGGAAAAGTTTTCTTGTCCTTAGTATTTAAAATGACTGAAACGGTTATTCTATGTATATGAATAACAGCAACTAAAATAAAAGACAGAGCTAAGATCTGGGCAAAAATTCCAATGTGCAACTCCATTAGAGAAGACAGACGAAAAGCCCGTAGAAATATAGCATTTTCAAATTATACCTGTACATGCATATACTTTGTTTACATATTTTAATGTTGGATCATATCACAGTGATTAAGATATATCACATTTTAACTATAACTGTTTCGTTTAATTTAAGAATTTGATTCTGATAATTGAAATATTTTCTCCAAAAAGTTAAACCAATGACATTTGTATTTTTTGACGTTGCAGATTGCTCCGGGTGTTAGAGAACAATATCACTTAAAATCTTATTACTCGAATAGTTTTCAAGTTAACATGATAAAACTTCGTAATTTTTCTGCAAAGAACACGCTTTATCCACCCTGAACATTTTATAAAGATGCATTAATTTCCTTAAAAGATATGAGCTCAGTCTACGAAATTTTGGGACAACCCTCGTATATTAGTAAAACGAATATATGTATTTTAGGAAAGAAGAAAAAAGATCGCTACATCTTAATCAGTTAATAAAATGGTTGTTGGAGGTATATGATGCCATAAAATTTGCTAAGTTTATTACCATTCTAGTTTTTAAAGATAAGACTTTGTCTGATTATCTCGGACACAAAAACGACTAAACGGATAAAAATTTGTCAAAGCTATAATTACAAAGACTATAACGGACAATTTACCCATATATTTCATTCCTCTAAGTTGCGTGCCTCTAGTAAATTCACCCTTTAAAGGGTTTACAAAAAAGATACTCAAATACATGTGCATGAAATAATACTATTATTAGGATTTTATGCGATTTTAGTAGGCTAAATTTAGGCCAGTCTTCTGGTGTGTTCACAAAGCAGTAAATATGCATTGCGCAATGATTTGCAGGGTTATTGCATAATTATTAGAATATTACGTATGAGAAATACCATCATCGCAAACCATAGCCAAAATGTACGATCCTCTCCCATTCTGGAGAAAGCTCCATGCGCATATATACATATATTTCTCGAAAAATAGGCGCTGCAAGATGAAATTTTTCGCAAGTATTTATTTATCATATTTTAGTGTATCTGAATTCTTTTGATAAAATATAGCAAAAAATTAATACTTCATTAACATGCTTCAATGTACTTACGAACGAAAAAAAAAACGGTTTTAAAAATAATTCGAGTATTGTTTCGAAATAAAAGTATTAAATAGTAATTTGGAAAACATTTTCCTATTTTTTATTCACTATCTATTCTGTTGTCTTTTGGAAAATTTAAGGACATTTGCTTAATTATTTTATCAATTTATCAAACATCCCAAATGGGAAAGTGGTAAATCCAACACACGAAAAAGGGCGGCGTTCGATGACGATACTACGCACTAGAAAGCAATTCAGATTTTTCCTCTTTAGTGTACTAGAGAAATGGGAGTTTTCTAAGCGAAATCGTTTTAATCAAATCGAACGGTAGAACAAACAGCTACAGGAATAGCGGAAGGCGCTGTCAATGTTGACAGCCAATATATATAAGATTCTTTAGTTGAATGATAGTAAAAATATTGTCCATAAGTTTAGTACTGATAATTCTTCACAAGGTCCAATTTTACGCAAGATTGATTTCTGGCTGTTATTTGAAGAATTAAGGGAAACTCAACTATGTGCATCAATGAAATTCCTTAATTTAAATTGGAATTATCCAACTTGTTTTTAGCAAAGAGGAAACTTGACGCTGCTTTAGACATTTTGACATCATTATCACCCGTGTGTCGTAAGGCGACAAAACACATTAAATGAAATCTGATAATTTGCAATTGTTTATTTATGCCTATTTGAAGTTTGCTATGTTTTTTTTATGAAAATTGTAATAGGATAGTAACAATTTTAGAAAACAGTGAAAATTCATAACACTTTATACTTTTTAGTACAAAAAATATAAATTTATATATTAAAATACAGGTAGATATATTGTGAAAAATTGGAATAAACTTTTATAATTTCCATATCATTTTGCAAAATCTTAAAACATTTTTTCTTATATCTGCCAGTCGCCATTTGACGTAGCGGGTTTGCTTTGGACTCACGGACCTGAAGAAGTCCATCCTTACCGGCGTCGCGGATTCGACTCCCACTGCGTGACATGGATATCGGCCCTTAATTTCAGATTGAGATCCCGTGTCGCAGTGATTGCTAGCCAGAAAAATATCCTTCGCTGCTAAAAATTTTATTCTCGAAAGGGGTGTTAAACAAACAAAATCATTCATGCCACCGTCTTTCAGTACTCACAGTACTTTGATTGATTAAAAGATGTCTGCAAAAAAAATTGTCGATTGTCTTTACCTTCACGTTTATAGAAAGCTTTCAAACTCCCCGCTACTTCGAAAAAGATTTACTAACCTCTTTATTGTTTATTTTATACTCTAAAAGTCCTTTATCGTCTAAAGTTTCGTTATCTAGCACTCGCAAGCATGTTTCGTCTGTCGTTTGTTGTTTTTAAGTAAGCTACATCAGACGCAAGCTTTTATTTACATGAAGTTTATTCAAAGCGCAACTGACGTTTTGAGAATTCTACGGTGAACCGTACGCGCATAATTTCCACGCATGTGGCATTACCGTTGTGTTACCCGTTGCCACGTGTGTTGCTAAGGCTGAGGGTAATAGAACGGATTGTTAACTGCGTTTAAACCAGTCAGATTTTACTATTCAACATGAAAGTATATAATAAAAATTATGAAACATTTTTTTGCCTTTTCTTTAATTTATAGATTATTGTCTTATTACATTACATGCTTCCATTTCTACTTCCTACTTCCTAATAATACAACTTTTCTTTAAGTCAAAACTGATATATGTTCATTTCAAAAAGAAGCTGACAAATATATGATATTCATATTTTTATATTCTTCTTCACGGTGAACTCTTTACATATAAAGAACTAAAAAAGGGTAAGGGACTGAGGTAGGGTAAACTAAAAAAAACACTAAATTTAGGGAACAGTTTTCACTATTTTAATATACTTGGACTTTTGTATATAAATACAGAAAAATAAATATATTATTATCATATTACAAATAATTGTCCAGTATTTTTAACTTATGAAACCTTAGCGCACGTCTACATGACACAGCCAACCATCTTCCAAGTGATGATTAGGCTGTTGTGTAAATAGACAGAGGAAGTCTAGGAACCAGGGGCTATATGATATTCTACGTGTACATAATTTAGCGTATTCAAAATTTAGTGCAATTGCAGTTGTTGGCGTAATCATAAATATGCGATACACATTTTTATGCCGATTTTCTGTTTATAAATAATTTTTAGCCATTTTCATGAATTAGCGTATCATCGTCTGTTCCAAAGCTGCTTAAATATGAAGGCAGCTATATAAAGTACACATATAGTATATAAATTAATTGCATTTGAAGTTACAGAGACTTTAAGGCCGGAAAAATAAGGTAGAAAATAGAAATATAGATATTTTTTAGACTATTTAACAGGTCGAAGAAACTATTTTCTGTGACGTCGGAATAAATTTACATGTTAAGTGAGGAACCAACGTGACTGACAAATCGACCAATCAGCTCAATGAGTTGCATTATGGTTTACTACAAAAATACTACATGTGTGTTTCTAAAATTCCAACTTTTTAAAATCGCTCCCGGAAAAACGTGATTCATTTTTCCAAGCATTTTACACACTTAATACAATATGAACATCAATATCTACTATTTCAAGGCTCATATTTATATACAAATGATTTACAACGATGAAAATCTAGGTTTGCTGTACAGTCCGTAAAAAGTCAATTTCACGTGACCTTTCCTTGGTTCAAAAAAGAAAATAAATTCTGATGTGTGCTCACGTATTGTCAATGTTTACAACGTATACAACTTCGAAATATATGCTACTCATGTTCTATAATCAATGTGCATGAGGATTTATATAACAGGTAAATGTTTAAAAAAATGCAACTTAAGATTTTTATGGTTTATAAAATGCAATGTTTAATTTCTAGTAACAAATAATTGAGCAACAACTAATTTAGCCAGTTATACGGCAAATTAACGAATATCAAGTTTAAAAACTTGAGTCTTTTCTACTTGAAAAGATTTTTTAAAGTACAATTGAGCAAGGAAAACTGACTTTGTTTGTATATGTAAGCATGGGGAATCATAATTAGTACCTAATCTTTGTATTTTTCATAAACACATTTCAAAAAATTGTTAGCTGACTTTCCTGCAGTCATATGAAATCGCTTCCTAAATTTCTCTGACCCACGTGTTTGTAGTAAAAAAAAAGTGTAGTGGACCATCATGCTTTTCGGCTCATTCACTGGATTGGACCATTGTTTTCTGTGATCATCTGTCCGCAATTGCAACAATATCCATAGAAGGTAATTTCCTCGACCTGTTTAATGGTCGATGATAATTATGATAAATCTATTATATAAAAATTAAAAAACATCATTTTCGTCTTGATTTCTACGAAAGCCCGTTGGTGCCACGTAGGAAAAATATTTTATCTGGCGGACGCCAGATAATTATGTGGCGGCCGCCACTTATATATCTGGAGGCCGCCGCATAAATTATTTTGCAAAAGATAAGCGTTATTGTATCTTTATTGGGGTTAAGAAGATGGATGTTGACACAGCCGCTGCTTTGTACCAATGTGTGAAAATAAAGATATCAATCAGCCAAACTTGTCCATGAAATTTATTAGGACCCTACACTCTAAACCAAACTTTGCGACTTTCTTCTCTATTGCAAATATAAGCATTCATAAATGTATATAGAAATATAGTAAAGAGTGTTTAGGCAGTTTTTGTAACGGGTACTTGCCCTAATGTCTGCCGTCGGGTGTGAAAATAAAGACATCAATCTGCCAAACTTGTCCATGAAAATTATTAGGACCAAATAATACCAATGACACTGCAGCTCTCAATATAATGAGAAACACTTGTCAAAGAGAGGCTACTCTGATACAGAAATAGATCCTTTTATCACAGGCATAATTGGAACAGGCAGAAATGAGATCCTATAAATAAAAGTAACAGCCAATTGAATCTCCACAATAAATTGGTTATGGTTACAAAATATAATCCCTGAATCAAAGGATTAAAAAACGCATCTTAAAATACTGAAACGAAATGAAAACAGACACAAGATGCAAAGAAATATTTACATCGGAACCAATTAGAGCTTATAGCAAAGACAAAAGCATAGGCGTTATAATTATTATATCACCTTTACCACAAGATCACACTGCTAAGGTGGATCCCTGGAAAAGCAGACCTTAGGTCAAGTACCCGTTACAAAAACTGGCGAACACTCTTTATTATATTTCTATATACATTGATGAATGCTTATATTTGCAAAAGAAAAGAATGTCGCAAAGTTTGGTTTAGAGTGTAGGATCCTAATAAATTCCATGAACAAGTTTGGCTGATTGATGTCTTTATTTTCACACATTGACTAGCGGCTGTGCCAACATTCATACAATAACACTCACCTTTTGCAAAATAATTTATCTGGCGGCCGCCAGATAAAATATTTCCTACGTGACACCAACGGGCTTACGTAGATTTGAGGCCAAGAGTAGAAACTGGAAGTTTTTTTCTGTATCGACCTTGCTTTACCACTAAGTTAAATTTTAAATTCCTGAGCCTTATCACGCATCTGTCTATCACATCTTAAATGATCAATTGGATACTGCTGAAAATAAAATGGAGTTTTAGAAAGAAGAATTCTAAGTTCAACATTTAACGGGTCGGGGTTAAACACGATTCATGCACTCTTAAGACAACACGGGTAAAAAAGGTCTAACAAATGAATGTGAAACATAATCGAAACACAGAAAACATATGACATATACATTCACCAATCAAAATGATTCATTTGATCTAAATATTTATTATTAATATAAGCAATTAATACTGTATTCACGAAAGGAAACTATGATAGCAAGATGGGGATCCAGTTTTATTTCAATGATAATTGTGGTAGGATTTCATCCATGGTTATCACAATGTGGTGAAAGTTAATTGATCAGTTATACAGTCAAACATACGAGGGGTTATCAAAAAGATCGTGGACTGAGGCTATGAAATTAGTACTATGTAGTCTGTGCTTTCAAAATTTAAATGGAACATAAAACAACAAAAAATAAAGAAATATTGAAGTTTAGCCTGATACGTTCATTATTTGCCAAATTATTATAAATTGAAAACGACATTATATGATCACCCGGCGCTGTCGTCGTTTATTTTCATGACGTCCGATAACGTCATTGTTTTTTCAATGTCCGCTTCTTCTACCTCATACACTTTTTTGATGAGATTCCCTGGAGCTGAGTAAGGATTTAAACCCGCCTTGTTTATATGACTTTACAATGTCATGTACGTTGGCCTTCAATGAATATGATATTCCAAATGGATTATTACATTAGGAGAGATCCTCGCTTGATTGTACTGGCATATTTTGCTTTTGGGAGTTCAATATCTACACCACATGATCAACGTCATTTTTTGACGTGATTGATTTTTCAAACCTTGACTGCAAATCGACATTAACTGTGTATCCCTTTTCTCCCTAAATCTATTTTGACATTAAAAGACAAGTACTCTGGATGCATATTATTACTCTGTAGCCAGTTTCAATATATTTCAGGTCCATACCAGTTTTTTCAAGGGCAAAACTTTATAGAATATTACGAAACGGAAACCCCTCCCACCTTTTGACGTCATTTTCAAGGCCTAATTTGTTTGGACATTCCGTGAAAATTTACGATAAAATTTCATAGAACTTCCAGAATGAAGTGAAAATTTCATACTTTATGGAACAATTGTGTCCCACACATACCTGAATTAAAGAGATTTTTGGATGTCAAGTGATC
Organism: Saccostrea cuccullata; assembly: GCF_032062105.1. Lineage (NCBI taxonomy): Eukaryota > Metazoa > Mollusca > Bivalvia > Ostreida > Ostreidae > Saccostrea > Saccostrea cuccullata. The sequence continues at coordinate 17,032 of NW_026926412.1, forward strand.
ATATCAAAAAAAGTTTTTCACAGTTACACATAGGTTGCAAAAACGTCGTGTTGGAGGTTGCGCCGCCTGGACATACCATTGCTTACAAACATTTCTAATTTATTAAAAAATAAAATTTATGATTTATGGTTTATTCTTTAGATAGAAAAGATGATGCTAACTAGATATTTCAAAATTCATTGATGTGCCTAAAACGATTTTAATTTTATGAAGCTAGTCCACGAACTTTTTGATAACCCCTCGTACATAGTCACTAACCTTCAAAAATCTTTATTTCTCTTGGGATGATTGGCAAGTACTTCCGTTTTGGTAAACTACTGGTCACGCGCTCTCAGAAAGTATCAACATCCAGAATTAAACAGGCGATTATCTCTCATAATTCTTCAGACATGTATTCGTTTTCTTTCGGGATTTTTGCGTTGTGATTTTTATTCAGTTTTCTTCTTTGGATTGGATTTGAAATTAATTACTTTGAAAACTTTTTGACTGAAACAAAGCCCTGTTTTCTTTTACTATCAAAACTAATCGTCAAAAATTACGACTTGTATCTGGACTATATTTGAAATGAAACTCTCATTCTCAAAAGGTAGGTTTTGCATTATTTATAGTTATTCTTTTTAAATAGATAATGAATTTTATTAAATAAGTACAATTAGAATATATTTAAAAAAAACTTTATTTATGATGTATTGGATTTTTTCCAAACCCAGAAAACATAATTTGTCAGCAAAACATTTTATTTTTTTTCTGTATTTTAAGCGATCATTTTATAAATATAATTTTTTGAAAATTAATTTTTAATATTAACACACATAAAACACTTTATTGTAATGTTTTGTTGAAGATCATTCCATTTTAAAGATATATAATAATAAGCAAAAATAGAACTTTATTCAAAAAGATTTGTCTGTATGTTGTTTTCCGAGAACTTTTCACTAATATAGAATAACCACTATTTCCCGGCGGGGAGCTGCAATTTTTGTCCTTTACTCGGCACTCAGTGATCCTTTCCGTACCAGCATCAAATGCAACATTTGTCTTCTGTTTTAACGGTCTCATCCGATGTATCTTTCTCCACGTTGCACAATGGGATTCGAATTCGCAACCTAAGGATCAATCTACGAAAAGGAACAAAAAGCTAAAAATTGGTTATTGTTATATAAGATGAACTGTTTCTGACTGTATTTGAATATTTTCCACTGTCACACACTTCCTGGGAATCTGAAGATGTATATAAGAAATAAAGAAGTTTAACACTGATCGATTAAAAAAAAATACAAACAATGCAAATATGTGAGCAGGAGAACATACATGTGAAAGTGAAGATAACGTGCCGCGATCGATCTAAAAATACCTACAAACAATTTAAATAAGTAAACTGGAAATACTCAATAAGCTAAGAACCTGGGGAAAAAAGGTTGGATGAGGTACCTAGTAAAAAATGAAGCATCCCACTGTCGAACAATCATATCCGCAGTGAGGCCTATAAATATATATACTTGTCTACTTAACGGAAAACCCGAACTAGAATCAAGTAGAAAGGAAATTTGAGTGTAGAAATTTCATACTATTTTAATTTATAAGCAATTCTCAAAAAAATGTTGTTTATAAGTCTCCATTTATTTGTTTATTAATTTTACCTCTCCTTCGAGAGATTTTCATTTGCATTCAGACGTGCAATTTTCTGTTGGAGCACTGCAAATGAAACGCTATTTTCGACACCCAGGGCCACTGAGCAGTGAAAGAGGCTCTTGTTGTTGCAAGCACCTTCTACGACATATGATCATATTTTTACGGTGTCATCAATAGGACTGATCTACCCTTTTCTCAGTGGAATCAGCGATACAAGGATTATAATCCTATTCTGCGACCCCATAAAATGGCTTTTTTAAATATTAATTTGAAAAATTTGGAAAGAAATTTAGTTAACTGTTGTGCAGACTGATTGCAATCCAGCCCAAACAGTTAACTTAAATGATGGCTAAAAAGTTGCAAGAAAAAAATGAGATCTGAGTTTCATGTAGTTTAGACATATTTGTTTAAGCATGAGATTAATTAACAATGATTGCTTATAATATAAGAGCAAGGGTCTTTCATATAAAAAAAATCTTATTTATAAGTTTGTTAAGTACTTGTAACAATGGACACTTATACCTGCTTAGTGATGGAGTGTCTGCTAAACCAAAGAAAGGAGTTAATCCTTACATCGAATCCCACTGTGGAAATTGCGGACCAGAGTCCTTCGGAATAGACAGTATGAAACGAGGTCCAATGTAGGTATTGGCATGAAAAAAGACTTCTCATTGCTCGACGGCAAGTACCGAGTAAAGGTCAAGACTTGCAGCTCTCCGCCAGTGGAAGCGTTTCAATATGAGTGAAAAAATTCTCAAGAAAGATATTTAAGTAAAAGCAAACAAATACAAAAAACATCTAGCATAAGTCTTAGAAAGACATTTGCATGAGTTTGATTGTTCATTTTTCTAAAATAAGAATGGATATATCTGTTATTTCAAGATCATCAATTTTGATCAAACTCAGAAATGGAACTTTTTTGGGTTTTGATATAGGGATGAAATATCAGTAACTGACTAATAGCTTGATATTAAATATCAAGTTAATAAAAAGTAAAATAGAAACCCTAAAACTCAACCTACTGAAATAATCATTACAGTTGTTTGTCCCATGGTTTTGCAATAGTTTGGAAATATCAAATTTTATGAATTTCTGGTGGGCGATTGAAGTTCGACATTTCTATTGCGTCTGAAGACGACGATGTCAATATTAATTTCAATCACCACAATCATAAAGCCTATTTAAATGCCATTGAAAAATGATCTGCTTCAATGTCTATTTTGGACTACAGAGAGGTATTCTAACTGTGATAATTGTAAATGTCATACATTTTCATGAAAATTATTTATGTAGCAAAGTTCTCTTCCGTGGAAATTAAACCATCTGTTAATTTTTTCTAGTTCAAGTAATTGTATGAGTTAACGAACATTTTTCTATAGTGTATGGAATTGGAAGAAAACAGTGATTGTGCTAAATTTGTTGAACAATATCAAATATGAAAAGACTTTAAGAGTCATCACAGACCCCTTCTATCAGATGTAGAATTAATCTGTAGAGGCTTTGGATAAGAAAACCAAAGCATCCTTCTGTTGACCGGACACACCCATAATGAACGAGAAAAATATATCTGTATAAATTCTGTGAAATGAATTATCTTACATTCGTACAAATGTAAGAGATCATTTTGATTGTGAATGCTAACGAGGTTATTGTGTTGACCCTTGACTTTGCATCGTAATGACTTTGAAAGAGATTGTTAGTATCCCTGTATGTTCAATTTGTTTACCTAAACTGTAACGTTTTAGAAAATGATCATTGCACATGTTCTTGCGTATCAAATCAAGAGGATAAGAAAACAAAAGCATATACTTAACTCGTCCCGTTTATTTTTATTTGTTGTTAGATTGCCATAATTAATTTCTATGGTAAAATATCCAGTTATGAAAAAGATGGATATGGAGATGACGTACAGTATTCAATCTCAAAGTCCATAAAACAATACAAAATAAGAGCAGAGCGAACACGGGCCCCGAAACATCAGAGGTGGGATCAGGTGCCATGGAGGAGTAAGCATCCCCTGCCGACTGGTCAGACCCGCCGTGTGCTCCTTGTCATGATCGAGAAATAACGGAAAAATCCGTCGTTAATTGAGTGTATAAATAATGGACTAGCAATTGGTACGAAAAACGTCATTCAGCATTTGACTCGATGATAAACTGTTTTTGCTGACAAAGTCATTGTATCGACCATAGAACTTACGAATTGATGACTTTAAACGAGACTGCTGATATTCTTGTTTCGTCAATTTGCTTGTCAATAATTTACCTCGTTTTAGAAATTGTTCATACGTAGAGCATGCTCTTGCGTATCGCATCAACTGAGATATATATACTCCGTATGCAGATGATGAAGGTATATTGCTGCGTAAGTAAGGGAAGTTGACGATAGAAAAGTTAAAGTCATCACGTTTATTATATAGCTTGGTTGTTAGATTACCATTAGTGTCTTTTTCAAGTAAAATATCCAAGTATGAAACAGAAGTGTCGGACTCACCGGGATATATCGTATCGACGTAGAAATGAAAATTACCATTATTAATTGACAATACGTCGTCGATATATCTAAATGTCGAGTTGAAGGCCACAGCAAGTGTTTTTTTCTTTTCACGCATAAGATTTTGCATAAATTCTGCTTCATATGAATATAAAAATAAGTCTGCTAATAACGGAGGGCAATTTGTACTCATGGGAATTCCAATATACTGTTGGAATACCTGGTCTCCAAAAACCACATAGATGTTGTCAATCAGAAACTCAAGCATCTTCTTGTTGTCAACTTCAGAGTACTTATGTGTGCAATCAGAATCTGTTTTAACAAAATAATTTTGCAAATGACCAATGACAAAGTAAGTTAATTTACGAGTTCCATTTTTATTAGGTCACCTGAGTAAACTCAGGTGACCTACTGCTATCACTTTTCGTCCATCGTCGTCCGTCGTGCGTTAACATTTGAACATTTTCAGCTTTTTCTCTGAAACCACTGAACCAATTTCAACCAAATTTGGCATATGGCATCTATGGGTAAAGGGAAACAAAAATTGTGAATTTCATGATCCCTGCCCCCCTGGGGCCTGAGGGGTGGGGCAAAAACCACTCAAATTAGTGCAATCTTTAAAAATCTTCTTCTTTACTCCTATACATCAAGCAGTCAAACTGTTGGTATGATTGTAATCAGCATTGAGTCCTCTGCCAAAATTGTGAAATTCATGGCCCCAGGGTTAGGGGTTCTGGTGTTAGGGGGGCTCTATTGATTATATAGTGAAATTGCATAAATTCTTTGAAAATCTTCTTCTCTGCTACTGGGTAATAAATAAACTAATTAAGTACAAAGTTATGATGAGCAAGAGTGTCTCTACCAAAATTGTGAATTTTATGGCCCCAGGGTCAGGGATTATGGTGTAAGGGCGGGGCTTTATTGATTATATAGTGAACATGCATGAATTCTTTGAAAATCTTCTTCTCTGTTCCTGAGTATTAAATAAACTAATTAAGTACATACTTATGATGAGAAAGAGTGTCTCTACAAAAATTGTGAATTTTTTGGCCCCTGGGTCAGGGATTCTGGTGTAAGGGCGGGGCTCTATTGACTATATAGTGAAAATGCATTAAATCTTTGAAAATCTTAAATCTTCTTCTAATGTCCTAGGAATTAAGTAAACTAATTAAGTACATAGTTCTGATGAGCAAGAGTGCCTCTACCAAAATTGTGAATTTTATTGCCCCAGGGTCAGGGATTCTGGTGTATCTAAGGCGGGGCTTACTTGAATATTGATTATATAGTAAAAAGATATTTATTCTTTGAAAAGCTTCTTCTCTACTTCTAGGTATTAAATAAACTAATTAAGGACATAGTTATGATTAGCAAGAATGCTTCTACCAAACTGTGAATTTTATTACCCCATTATTAGGGGTTATGGTGTTAGGGTATGGCTCTATAATGATTATAAAGTGATAATACATTACATCTATGAAAATCTTTTTCTCTACTTCTGGGTAATAAGCAGATGAACTATTTATATATTTATGATGTGCAAGGGCTCTTCTTCCAGAATTGTGAATTTCATCGCCCCTGGGCCAGGGATACCAAGGGGGGGGCTCTACTTATATACTGAAAATGAATTGTTTGAAATCTGCTCCTTGGTATAAATTAAAAAAATTGTGATAAGCAAGTGTGCTTTTTCAAAAATTGTGCGATGTGTAGACCTAGGGTCAGGAGTCCACGTGTGAAAGGGGCACTCCTGATTATTGCTGAATATTGCTGGTTAGTTGATATGCATTTTTGTTCCCCTGCCCTGATTATTGGTATCAAGTAAACAAACTAAACAATTGCTAAATGTATAGTTATGATTAGCAATGGTGCCTATTTCAAAATTGTGAATGCCATAGCTTAAAACATGAACCAAAGTCAATCATTTGAAAGTTGTTGCATGATGCTCAGGTGACCTATAAGGCCATGGGCCTCTTGTTCAAGAAGCAGGTGTCAATGAAATCAAAAAGCCTGGATTTTAATTTTCCGTGGGGAATTGTTGTGTATAAAGTTGAAAAGTCGTAAGTTTTCAAGCTGTTGATTTTTGTAAAGTCTTGCGATTTCAAATTGTCCAAAAGTTCTTTGGAATCTTTGAGAGTATCCACATCTGATTCAGACCACTTCTTGAATATATAGTTGCACAGTACTCTTGAAGTTTTTCCTTCACTACTGTCAATATCTTAATGAGAAGTAACGAAAGAGGTCTTTGTTTGTAAGGATTCTTATGATTCTTATGAAGTTTCGGAATCCAATATATATAAGGAAGTTCAAATTCATTTTGGCTCTGTAGAATATTAAAAGTATTCAAAACTGACAGGTGATTTTGAAGAATTTCTTCCTTAGAAAAGGGAAGTATGAGTATAAGTAGGATTATCACTTGTAGAATTAAATCCAAGTTCTTTTAGAATGCAATTCATATAATGAGCCTTTCAAACGAAGACAATGTTGTTACCTGCTTTGTTGGCAGGAACCAGTACGTACTGATCGTGTAATCTATCTAACTCCTTTTTCACCTCTGGTTTATTGAACACAGAAGGATAGATGGTTTTCATATTGCCCCTCAATCTTTTAATACGTGACTTTAACATGGATCTGATACATTTAATCCATTCTAACAAGGTGTCAACGTCTTTTTTTTTCATATCTGGCCCATCGTCTGGCGTAACTTTGCTTCACAGTTTTTGTGGCCTTTTATTTTGAGTTAATTATATTTACTGAACAACATAAAAAAAGTAATTGGTCATCATAAATGTATTAAACTAACAAAATTGTTTTAAATAAGCCTGAAGTCCTTGTGTTTATATATGAAAAGACTTTTAGCAACAGAAATTTGCAGAATACCAAAAGCATGATATGCAGATTTACAAGTGTCATATATTTTGAAGAAGCAGTAAGGGTATTTATATAAAGTGTAGAAAAGTCATATGTTTTGATGTTCTGATTCTTGAATGATTTTAGGATCTCACATTTTCTTATAGTTTTTTCTAGTAATTACACTGAATTGACAAAGCCTTTAAGTTATGTTGCTTTACAAAAGTGTCGGTTTTCTCTTTCATTGCGGTGCATATTTTCATAAAAGAAAATAAAGGATCTTCCTCAAATATCTATTTCAATCTGTCATTAACACAGTGTAGGCAAGGTAAATGGTATTGATTTTTTTTATTCCTCCATCAGGTATACGTAAGTATGTTCTGGTTGAAGTCAGCTTCGCTACGTTACTCAGATATCTGTTTTGTGTATCTTAGTAATGTTTTTTAAAAAATTATACCATTATGATTGCCTTATGATATCTTAATTGATTTCTAAATATCTTACAACGCTAAACGTTTTGATTTTGGCAAATTATTTCCAAAAGAATTATATATATATATATATTTATATCTAACACCATCTTCTGGTATTCTGCACAAATGCTTCGTAAGGTAATTCGATATTTTGTGAGTTAAGTAGTAAAAGTAACATTAATTCAATTACAAACTCGAGGGGAAAATTATATATTACCGGCATTTAGGAACATTTCGACTGTCCTAAACTTTTTGAATTCTCATTTGGTATTACTACTTATATTTCAAGGGCCTAACTACATGTATTTACGCTACGTTTAGCCATTGAAATTAAATGTTTTGTTCCAGAAAGCTTTGATAACATACATGTATATGATAAAGATTAAACAGAAACAAAAAATATTTAGTTGTGAGAACTAACAAATCTTTCAAAGTATCAAAAAGTATGTTTCACTTTATTGGCCTTCATAAGACGAATTGCAGATTGATTGATCTGCTTTCCAAGTCTGATGCCTTCTACATCCTCGTCTAATCTGACCCATGAGACTACTTATACTAGCCATTTCCTTCTAAAGAACATGATAAGCTAAACAATTAGGCCCTGAATGTATTCTGGAAAAGAGTTAATAACCCAAAGTGATTTTAAAATGTTATTAGAAGGAACATAACAACAACAAAACAGAAGTACATGTATTGATATATATACACTTATTGTAGGATAAGCATTGAAAGAACAATCAGAAGATAAGTCACATCAAGGGTTTAGGATAAGGGCACAAAAGAAATCTGTAAAAGTAAGCAGCGCAGTTAAATGAAATAGTCACACATTTCTTATATACAAAGAAGCAATTCCAACAAAAGGCAAAAGTAGCAACACATTAAAGTAAAGTTAGAGAAATAGTTACAAAGTAATGAGGATCAATGACATTTTTCTAGTACAGTAAGAGAGGTCACATACAGATTATATACAATTTTAAAAATTGAATAAGAGAGGTAGCCACAACTACTAACTTTTAAAATGATAATCAGTGATCAAACAGTACCTACATACATGTATCTGGTGTATAGCTCCCACTTGATTTGATACTTAAAAGCATGCTCCAGTTCGATCAAATTCTTAGCAATGAAAGCTATTGCTTTTGACAAATAATTATATGCTACAGGGATACCAACAGGTTTGTTTTACAATTCCTCCATGGTTGACACGATAATCTTCTTAGCAAATAAAATCTTTGTAAAGTCTGATGTTGACGTATGTTTGTCATACAATCTATGTCAAGTCTGATGTTGACGTATGTTTGTCATACAATCTATGTCAAGTCTGATGTTGACGTATGTTTGTCATACAATCTATGTCAAGTCTGATGTTAACGTATGTTTGTCATACAATCTATATCAAGTCTGATGTTGACGCATGTTTGTCATAAAATCTATGTCAAGTCTGATGTTGACGTATGTTTGTTAAGGTTACCATTTTAAGGTTACCATTAACGTATTTTTCAAGTAAAATATCCAAGTATGAAACAGATGTGTAGACTCTGTCGTGTCTTTAATCTCAAGCTCTCCTGTAAATATCGTATCATGAGTAGGAATGGAAATTACCAGTTGTTATTTGACAATGCGTCTTCGATATGTCTGAAGGTCGAGTTGAAGGCCATAGCATTTTTTTTCTTTTCACGCATAAGATTTTGCATAAATTCTGTTTCATATGAATACAAAAATAGGTCTGCTAATAACGAAATAAGTCGTAGCATAATAAATAAGGGATAATTTATGTTCTAACTTTTGCAATATACGTTTTTGCTGTTTGTTAACATAGATGATATTTCAGAGTTGAGATAATATCCCCTGAGTGAAATTAGTTCTACACCAAATACCTTTTCCGTGCTCCTGATGTCTTGTTATAACGTTGCCATCTAAATTGAAAATATGATAACTATCAACAAGACAGAACAAAATCATTTAACTAGTTACACAATACTGCTTCATTTTTCTCCTGGGAATAAATACCTAATTTTCTTCTTATTTTTTGAAAATAATTCAATACATTGTGTTTGTCCTGTGTAAATTTTCCGTAGATTGTCATTACAGAACAGCGGAGAAGGTTCAGTTGTCACGTAATATTGTTAGTGTATTTACGTAGTGACTCATATAAAGTAATTGTGTCATTGTTAACCTTTTAACATCAATATTCTCTGTTTAAATGAACATTCAGTCAATCTTATTTATGCATACAAATAAAATAGGCACTGGGATAACGAAGTTTGGAAAGAAAATGACTGCTTCGCTTAAAAATCTCTGATTTGTCTTCGCATGTATGATATACAACACAGTCATCTTAATTGAGAAACATGACACAGTTTAGAAGTATCCCTTCCTTTCAATTAGAAATAGAACAGCGCCCTAAAGATTTTTTGTTTTTGTTTTAGTAATTCAATATAGAAATACAAGTAAAACTGCTTTTAATTTAAATATTACAAATAAAAACAAGAAAAAATCATATGCATGGAGTAAACTTCTTGTTTTTTCCAAAAATTTAAAGGAAGTGGCAATTTTTTTTTACATATTTTAAAGGCAGAGAAAATATGCTTTTAAAAGTATATTAAAGTTTCTTTATCAAGTTGATGTCAAAAATCGCAATTTGTATTGGAAAATTGCGCAATTTTTTTAAAAAAGTCGTGTACATGATCAAAACGTATAATCTATTCATTGCCGACAGGAAAAGACACATAATTTATACACAATTTAAAGTCAAGAAAATATCCTAAAAGACATATATAGATTACATAACTTTATGCTATCATAAAAAAGATACGGAAATCCTGTTTTAGCAGAGTCGAGTTTAAATGCACCACC
>NW_026926413.1:0-27299 GCF_032062105.1 Saccostrea cuccullata
ACATCTACAAATCAAAATCAAGTCTACATAGTTAACACAAAATCAAAGCCTAAGTTACTTTGTTGTTACTGCAGATTAATCACAATGGGAAACTTCATTTCAACCTAACCAAAGGCTTTAAAGATATCTTAATATTTTTTACTATATGTTTCGAACTTCCCTTTATTATTTGACAAATAGCCGCAATTTTGTTCTTGAAAGTAAGACTAGCAATTAGTAATTAGTGTCGATGCTTTGAGGATGAAATCTATTCATTAACATGAGCTAAAAAACTGTCATACTCAATTTTCATTGACTACATTATCCTTTTCCAATATGTGGTTGAGGACTTAAGGAACAACATGCATGCAAAACCTATACCGGAATACATTATTTCACTTACCATTTGGGCAACCATGAAACAGTGTTTGAAATTGTGAAAAGGCACTTGGTTATAATTTTTGTATATCTCATACAGCCACTGATGTAACACATTCATCTGCAAAAATGAAATAAATAGCATTGAAAGTAAAAACAAAATCATTAAACATTTATTTTTTGGGGGGCTTTTGTTTTATTTTTCCTTCAAATAGTTAACTTCCTATATTTTCATTTGAAAATTTTTCATTTGGTGCAATAGTACAATATGTGAATATGCATGTTTTTATTGTAACAATAAATCCACAGCACAAAAGAGTGTTAAATTCATATCAAAATCTTCATGTGTCCCACTGTGTGTGGAGATTTATGCCAATTTGAAGAAGAAGTTTTTTAGTGTTCAAAAAGGCTTTTATACTTAAACATTAAACATAGCATTACTTAGGCATAAAAAGCATACAATATTGTTTTTGCTTGCTTTAAAGAACAGGAAAAATCAATCCCTGTTCAAACTTCTAAAGTCATTAGATTCATTAACGAAGCATCAAATCATGAAACAAAGCAGGTTGAAAGAGTTCGTGTGTTTAATGGATAACATTAAAGAGAGATCATGTGTTTAATAGAGGACATTAAAGAATTTTCCCTATTAAATCTCAGCTGTTCAATCTACTAATGACATGACAAAGATTGGATAATGAAATCATTAGACACACACTATCGAGGTAGGAATATCATATACATTGCAGTCTCTCTGGTTTATCCCTACATCACCTGACAATAAGACACAACTGAAGATGACTGTTTCTGTCCAAAACTTCAGAACCCTTCATTGGAATTTCAAAATTGAGCATGTTTAATACCACAGATAAGTAATGTTCGTGTCAAGACTTTGAATCAGATGCTCAAAGTAAAATGAGATGTTTGAAGGCCTAGCTTACCTTTTTCTCATTATATTCATGATCATCACTACAATACCACATGAAAGTGAATCAATAATACAAACAGCCTCAATGCTTTACCTTCATATTTTGCTAGACATGGAGTCAGGATCATGATTACATTATCACACCATTCAAGGACAACATATTGAAGTTCTAATTAATCCTTTATAATTCACAATTCCTAATTAAGTAAATAAATTTTGCAATGATTACATTTTCATTATGAATATATATTAGCATTTGTTCTTTAAAAAAGACTGCCATTTATTTACCCCTCCACAACCAAAACATGACTCAATCCTCTTTAGCCTGTAGGTTATGACTGAACAGACTTTATATCTTCATTTATATGTTACCTGCATCATGAATTTTTACAACAGTTTCACTATATGTATTTCAATTATCTGTTGCTTTTAATACCACAAACCTTGAATATGAAAACATATCGAGAAGTTTGGATTTACCTCGATGTTAAATCTGGAGATTAGATCAAGGTCTATGTACATCTGTCGCAGTAGGATTATCATTTCAGGATCGTCCCACTGCCAGTTATCAAAGGTAGGCTTACGAAGATATTCTCGAACTTCATCTGTTACTTGTACTTGACTGAAATATATAGAAAAAACATCCATAAGTTTCCAATTTTCTACATGACTTTGGGTGTCCAAATTCATACAAAAAAATGATTGTTTTGATCTTTGTTTCACAAAATGATAATTCTGTATATGAAATTTGATTTCAGTAAGTATATCCTCTGTGAGGAAAATGAACAGAAACTTGGTGGACCAACAGACAGACAGACAGGCAGACAGATCAAGCAACAGACAGGAGCAAAGCAATATGCCCTCCCTTCTTTGAAGGGGGGGGGCATATAAATTAATTCCTGGACATTGAAGAACTTAATGAATTGCCCAAGATTAAAAATGTGCAACAATGTGCATCAATCATGGCAAATCATTTGTCACAACACAGACTCAATGAAAATCTTGAGGAAAATCCTTCCTTTACTATGAGAAAAAACTTTCTGATGGATCATCTTGGTATTTTAAAACTGTGATTGATTAAACTTTAAAATACTTTTTTTTTAAAATTACAGATACTGTCACAAATACTGAAACAAAAGTAGAGTAAAACTGGGCAATGCACTATAAGCTGACATAAAATTCTGATTTAAAAATGTGTATGTATGTATATCTGTATACATTTCTCAAATTCAATCTTGTGTAAGCACAGGCTGCTATAAAGTCTGGTAATAGCTAGGAAAAGAAATGATCTAAAAAGGTTTGCCTTATACATGTATTTTCACCAAGGAATTTTTTTATACTGATCTTTCACATGAATATACAAGAGGCCCATGGGCCACATCGCTCACCTGAGTAACTTGGGTGATGCAGATCTTTTTTAAAGATTTGTTCTATATATATTTCTATTCAAAACTTGGATTCCCTATTGTAACCCCACTCTACCCCTGGGGGTCATGATTTTAATAATTTAATATCTACACTACCCAAGGATGCTTCCACATACGTTTCAGCTTTCCTGGCCCAGTAGTTCTTGAGAAAAAGATTTTTAAAGATTTGTTCTATATATTAATTCTATGTAAAACTTGTGATTCCCTATTGTGGCCCTGCCCTACCCCCAGGGGTCATGATTTTAACAAATTAATATCTACACTAACCAAGGATGCTTCCACATAAGTTTCAGCTTCCCTGGCCCAGTGGTTCTTGAGAAGAAGATTTTTAAAGATTTGTTCTATATATTTCTATGTAAATCTTGGATTCCCTATTGTAGCCCCACCCTACCCCCGGGGGTCATGATTTTTACAATTTAATATCTACACTACCCAAGGATGCTTCCACGTAAGTTTGAGCTTTCCCTGGCCCAGTGGTTCTTGAGAAGAAGATTTTTAAAGATTTGTTCTATATATTTCTATGTAAAACTTGGATTCCCTATTGTGGCCCCGCCCTACCCCCGGGGGTCATGATTTTAACAATTTAATATCTACACTACCCCAGGATGCTTTCATATAAGTTTCAGCTTTTCTGGCCCAGTGGTTCTTGAGAAGATTTTTTAATGACCCCACCCTATTTTTGAATTTTCTTGATTATCTCCCCTTGGAAGGAGACTTGGCCCTTGATTTTAACAATTTAAATTCCCCTTCACCCAAGGATGCTTTGTACCAAGTTTGGTTAAAATTGGCCCAGTGGTTCTTGAGAAGAAGTTGAAAATGTGAAAAGTTTACAGACGGACGGACGGACGACGGACAACGGGTGATCAGAAAAGCTCACTTGAGCTTTCAGCTCAGGTGAGCTAAAAAAGACTTATTTTCTCTACAGCAATTTAATTAGACAAATACATGAGAGACCTTCACTTTGAGAAAAGAAATCAAGTAGGTACATATAATGATACAAGCATTTTCATTTTGCATTTATGAGATTTCAAGCAAAATCAATTATGATCTTTCTTTTATATTAATAATTCTACTCGATCCAAGGCTAAGCCATATCATCTTGAATATCCCTTCAGCAACGGTCCAATTGTCAATGAATTAAGGGGGAAATGAAGTTGTTAAATCCATTAATGAAAAGCCTGAATATTCTCTTCACATCCCCATCACTGTCATTAGTCTGTCTGATTTAATGCTACAAAATACATGTATGTTAGCTCACTGGAAGTTTTGTTTCATTCCTAAGTAACAGTACTCTTATTATCTCAAAAATGCTCAGGAAATTTAATTATTTTCATCCTTAACCATGTTAACATTATGTTCAATTTTTAAAATGACTACTAATCTCAAAAGGACAATATAAACACACTGTCTACAGTAATTAATACAACCAATGTAAAATTTACATTAATGCCTACTGTATAAATACAACTACCAGTTGCAAATTTTATAATCATAGTTATTGCCATATTAGCACTTAAATGCTCTTCCTTGCTTGGTTACTGTATAACATGAACTAGCTTACACACTTGTAAAGCCATGCACGGAAAATATATATCATATATACGTCATTCACTTTTATTCAGGATTTTTTGCCTTGATGGTCACCTAAGTATAATTAGATTTCTCAGGCTATAACCTCATTAAGTTTCTCAGGCCATGACCATTTTGATCTGAGGTCTCATTTCACTGAAATTATACAGTTACTTTAAACAATATTTATTCAGTAAACTGAATAGATTGGGCAACAGGCTTAAGCCTATAGATACCCTCTCTATACAACAGGTCAAGGTTACAATACAATGAACAGAGTATATATTTAACAATGCATATTTAGATATTATACAGTTTGATGAGGACTCTATGATCAGGATGATTATTAAGGAGGCCGACTGGGGTTTTCATGCGCAATACTTTGCACATCAAATTACAAGAGGCCCACGGGCCTTATAGGTCACCTGAGTATCATGTAACAACTTTCCAGCTATTGTATTTGGTTCGTGTTTTAAGCCAAAAGCCATGAAATTCACAAAATTTGAAAGAGGCACCATTGCTTATCAAAGGGCAGATTTCAAAGCATTAATTTATTTTTAGTCAAAGTACCCCCTTGGTACCCCTGACCCAGCAGCCCTGAAATTATCTATTTTGAAAGAGGCCCCTTTCTTCATTATAAGGCCAGCATTTTTTTATGTTTAGGTTTAGTTATGAAGGAAAAGGAAATAATTTTTTTTTTTTGATAAAACAATTATTAACATAAATTTGTACATTCTTTTTTTTATGCTATCCTAATAAGCTCCTTACCACTGGACACATAATGCTTACAAATAGGAAAGTAGAACATTTAATTGCCTATTTCATCATCTGCCAGTTTGGGCCAGTTATATAAATTTTGTGATGACAGATGTTGATCAAAATATATTTTAAAAAATCAATTCTTTAAAAGTCTTTCAATATATCTTCATTTTTTAAATATGTGTTAGGTGAATGTGTAGACATTGTTCTAATATTTACTTGATGCCTAAAATTATAATTCCTATCATAAAACAGACAGGGAGTATTGGGGAGTAGGGTCAACATTTTTTCAATTAAGTGTAAAATAATTATTCTGGCTGATACAAATGATACTACATGCCTGTATATATTTGTATATTCTTGCCTTTTAATAGTTGAATTTTTTTTTTATTTCTTCAGGTTATTGTTTATTTCTTCCTCAAATGGACTTCACTTCTCCCATAGCTTTATTCATTACATCTGATGCATAAGCAACCCTTTTCTGAAGAATGATGCTTAGACTGTAAGCTATAACAGAGACCTAAACAATGTCCCTGGCAATATGCAATAGCTACCACGGGCAGTTTAAAACCTGGGGGATGAAAATAATTTACAGTTACTTTTGAAACGAATACATAATTATTTCACCAGCTTGTCATTGTGCAACAAAGTCGTCAGCATTTTATTTGTCCTTTGAACGGGTGAAACCTTTTGAAAGGCAATCTTATCGATGAATTTTACACTAAACCAATCTATCTTCTCAGATCTAGCTTTATTTACCCGCCGTTTCATCGTAAAACCGGAAGTGCGAGTTCGTAAATTTGAAATCTCGATCCCGACTCAAATTTGTCATCGGAAAGAAAAAAAATTTTTTTTTCTAAAAATTCAAAACCTTGAGCGGAGGGTTTGTAAAACTGAAAATAAAATAAATCCTGGCCTTAAATATGTAATTAGATCATTAGCATATTAACCAGGAGCAAAGGATAAGATGTTCAAAGAATTCATGCATTTCACTATAAAATCAATAGAGCCCCACCCTAAAACAAGAATCCCTGATCCTGGGGCCATGAAATTCATAATTTTGGTAGAGGCATTCTTGCTTATCATAACTATGTACTTAGTTAGTTTATTTAATACCCAGGAGCAGAGAAGAAGATTTTCAAAGAATTCATGTATTTTCACTATATAATCAATAGAGCCCCACCCTAACACCAGAACCCCTGACCCTGGGGCCATAAAATTCACAATTTTGGTAGAGGCACTCTTGCTCATCATAACTATGTACTTAGTTGGTTTATTTAATACCCAGGAGCAGAGAAGAAGATTTTCAAAGAAATAATGCATTTTCACTACCTACTTATTTAGCCCCGCCCTAGCACTAGAACCCCTGACCCCAGGGCCATGAATTTCACAATTTTGGTAGAGGACTCATTGCTGATTACAATCATGCAAACAGTTTGACTGCTTGATGTCCAGGAGGAAAGAAAAAGATTTTTAAAGATTGCATTAATTTTAGTGGTTTTGGCCCCACCCCTCAGGCCCCAGGGGGGCAGGGATCATGAAATTCACAATTTTTGTTCCCCTTCACCCATAGATGCTTTGTGCCAAATTTGGTTGAAATTGGTTCAGTGGTTGCAGAGAAGAAGCTGAAAATGTTCAAATGTTAACGCACGACGCACGACGAACGACGACGGACGAAAACAGATAGCAATAGGTCACCTGAGTTTACTCAGGTGACCTAAAAATGACATGCATTTACTCTTTAATGCAATTTTTTAAACTTAATTAACAAAATTTAACAAAATTGAGAAATTACAGGTTGAAAAATTAAATTACAATTTTATATAACTGATTTTTAAAATGATTTTTCAACCGATAAATACATTGACGTCATAATAGTGTGCTTTTGACGTTATGATAATTAAACTAAAGCTCGTAGAAAGTGGGTAATAAAAATGTTATAAAAGAAAAAATATAAAATATGTGCTCTTGAAATTTAAAACATAGAAATGTGAGAATCTCTTGGTCATTTTTTAAATTATTTTTTGTATAAATTTTATCCTTTGTATCTGTCATTTTTGGAGTACCCATGAAAAAAAGAAATTTGAGTTTCTCTATTCAGCAGATTTCACACAATAAAACCCCTAGTGGCTCCCATATTCATGCAGTCAAGAGAGAAAAAGACAATGTACGCCTTGTAATAAATCTCAAGTTTGTTTGTTTATACAGAAGTTGAAAATGTAAATGAAAATTTACAGATCGACAGACAGATGGACAATATGTGATCAGAAAAGCTCATTTGAACTTGATCTACACGTGTTCCCAATTTGTTTACAGTTAATTAATGTTAAATGCTCAATATATTTTTTAGAAGGTTATAACTAATAAAAGTTAACAATTATCAAGATATTAGATCTAACAAGAAATTTTTATATGACTATATCATGTATATATAATGAAAAGAATTTCTATCAATGCTACGAATTTTAATGTTCATAAACCATTTTAGATAACAATTCCACAAATTTTATCCCCATGACAACTTCTGTCTATAACTTACAGTATCCATGGTATTCCAATACTGGTGTTTGAGATACCTGATTTTAGATGTAGGTTACTTGTGTAATACAGAAAACACCTACTTGATCAGAGATCTAACATATATGATTAAGATAGCCTTCCTATATTGAACTTATTAATTTTAAACAAGGCAAATTCATTTCCCCCATGGTGAGAACAGATTAACAGTATCCACTGTGTGATGCACTACTTGTTAATCAGTTTGTATTTTATTCATGTTATTAGAAATTTATGTAATTTCTGTATGGACAAAGATTTATCAAATGATTTTTTCAAACTCTATAACATGAAAAACATGTGTACCAGGTAATCTTGATGCAACATTTTTAAAAATTATTAGAAATTAAGCTTCTGACAGTTATTGCATAACTCTTACATCTGTAGGGACCATGATTTTTTCCTTATGCTTTTTTTAAAATTCTTCATCATTTTTAAGTATAAATAAGCTAGTTTTAATCTGAAATTTATATTGTCTAAACATGCTAAAGATGCACTGACTTGTACTGTGGAATCATTTTTATTCGTGGGGGTCAATGTTCGTGGGTAGCAAAAAATTTCCTGGTTCGGGGGACGTAATTTCGTTGGTAACAAGTTTTATTTCGTTTTTTTCTCCAAAGTTAAAATAAAGAAGGATAACTCCGTCAATTTTGCTTATTTAAGTTATCTCTCTTGTGTACACAAAAATGTAACAGCTACTTGCACCGCCAAATATTACAGCCGTGATGTCACAGTAAATAAAATTAAAATTATAAAAAAACACTAGTGATATGCGGATCATATTTTTAAATCTCTAAATCAATGAGAACGACGACAATGCCCAAATTGACTTAATATACGTCTACCCTGAAACCAATTCAAGCTAATTGGCTAATTAGCACTACTCTAAAATCGCACTGATAATTGACCTCATTAAAGGGACATTTGAGCGTGTTGGACTGTAATGTAAACACTACTTAAATTTAACAGTTGTATTTATTATTTTATTACTTAATGTATATAGTTATCGATGTCTTTGATACGTAATTTTTTTAAAATTATTTTGGTTTTGTGTCAATAACCACACTCAGATTGTCTTCTTTATGCACGATTACACTAGAGTAACAGTTATTTGACGATATAAAATAGTCTGTGTAATCGTAACTTTTATCAAATAATAAAACAAATGTTTGTATATACATTCGTGGGGATGTAAATTCGTGGGTCAGGGTTACCCACGAAAGCCACGAACATTGGTCCCTACGAACAATAATGATTCCACAGTAGTTTCTTGATTCTATGACTCAAATCTACTTGACCCTAAAATGACTGTCTCTAAAAAAGAAAAAAATAACACCTATCCAATGAAAAATAAAAGTTCAATTATTATAATGAAAATATCAAATGTGCATCTTTATATGGTGAATAAGCCTACACATTTTTAGACAAATCCATGTAGTAGTCTTCAAGAACATGTTTGTTTACAAACAGACAGAAGACAGATAAACATACTGATTCCAGTTAACCTCCCACAATTAATCTGCATGTGCCAAGACTCATATTTCTTTGTCCCTGTGACCAGCTCCAGAGATAGCTACACTGCCTACAGTCACTTTGTAATCAAAGCTGACATACCTGATTTTTTTGAATTTTTCATACACAATTCTGTTGTGTTCATCTGTCTTCTTTATTGACTGTGACTTGTCCCAGAAAGGTTTCAATGAAGTTCCACAGGAAATGTCTTTGAATAGTCCTAACCAACTTAGATGGTCAACACCCTAAAAAATTATACAAAAAAAGATAACTTAAAGGCCGAGGTTTTCAACCGTACGGTTTTCCTCAGGTAAGTTTGGTGTGGGGTGGAGCTTAATCGAAGCGGCTGAGAAGCCCCGAGGGAACGACGCTGGCTTGTGTATACTACCTTTATACACAGGATGTTACCTGAGCCCCTGAGTGTATTACCTGTATGTGTTTTCCTATGACTTTGTAAACCAAGGTCGTTTTTTTTTTCATGTTTAGCTCATGAATTGAAAATGCGAAATAAAGCATTTTTTGTTGCAGACAGAATCCTTCTCTATTTCTTTCTTTTAAAATAATTAATATTTTTAATAATTCGACATTTTTTACATACAGTGTGTTTCTTAATGAAGTGTTATAACGAAAATACATTTAGCACCAAAATCTGTCGCTGTAATCTGGCGACAAAAAGGGAAGTAAATAATTCAAATTACACGTCGTCTACGCAAAACGAAAGAAGAAAGTGAATCATAAAACAGTCTCTCGGTAAATAAGAATGAAACTTATGCCCTGTTCACACGACGAGTTTAATTCGCAGTAAATTAATGCGAAGTAAACTAATGTGAATCAAACTAATGCGAATTAAATTGCGTTCACACGACAGCTAATGCGAAGTAAACTAATGCAAATTAAAATTCTACTTCTACGGCCAGGCGTCATTAAGGCTATTATGACGTCATTTGCAAATCACGTCACCTTATGCAGGAGCAGATGCATTTGACATAATGTTACAGTGTCTGTACACACATTTTAACGTTAAACACAATTTTCCTTAGTTTTTCACTCAAAAATAGCCCAAATACTTCAATTTGACCACGGACTTGTGGCATTCGACTTAATTTTGCCATTACGCATGCCTCAGAATTTAATTCGAATTAGCTTCGCTTAGCGTTCACACGGAGCCAATGCGAAGTAATTTAATGTGCAGTAAACTAATTCGAATTAAACTAATTCGCATTAAATTATCCGTGTGAACGCTAAGCGAAGCTAATTCGCATTAACTTTACGTTTAATTCGAATTAAACTCTCCGTGTGAACAGGGCATTAGAAACGATGTTTTGAGAATAAAATGTTGAAGTAGAAATATTATTGTCTAAATAAATATCTTTTTAAGATAAACCCTACTTGATTTTTCCATAACGCATGGAGGTAAAAATGGCCAGGGCTTCGGACCGGGGTTGATTCCCCGACACCTGTGAAACGGGAAAAGAATCATCTGCATCTTTTTTTTTCTTTTGGGATTCATTATTAATTTCAAACATTAAATACAAAGCAAGATGTTATATTCCTAGTAATTTCTCTTCTAAAACTTATTATTATACCGTAATTTCGTCACCATGGCATGTATCGAAGAAAAGTGACACATATAGCAGGTTTGTCTTATAAAATCATTCGCTTGACTCATGAACAATGTTACAATGTTGTCATACTTTTTTTAAAAAAATAATTTTTATTTAATTCCATGATACTAGCTTCAAAAGCAAAAGGTTTATTTTGTTAATTACTGGAGGAATAAATGTACGTTAATTCATTTTTTGACACGGAAATTAAAATTATCGATTGTAATTGTGATATGAAATCCTCCCCTTTAGAATTATTAATAACTAAATTTAACAAGAGGCCCAAGGGCCTTGAATCGCTCTTCTGATAAATTGTACAACCTATCACTTGTATTTGAAGCCTCTAACCCTAAGTATCCTATCAAAGACCCAAGTTGCATCACCTGACAAAGTTTGGTGATTCTTAGCCAATTAGATTTACTTTTTGGTCTACATTCTTGGAAATCACAAAATGCCTCAAGTGACAAAGTTTGATTATTCTAAGCCATAGGTCATTGTGACCTACATTTTAGTCGACATTTTTTAAAAATCCAAGATGCATCTGCTGACGAAGTTTGATAATTCTAAGCCAATAAATACCTGAGATATTCAAAAGTAGGTCACTGTGACCTACTCTTTGATCAACATTCACAGAAAACCCAAGATGCATCAACAGACAAAGTATGATGATTCTTAACCAATAAGTACCAGAGATACTTAAATATAGCCATAAAATGTCGAAAGTAGGTCATTGTGACCTACATTTTGGTTGACATTATTTAGTGTCCCATGATGCATCTGCTGACCAAGTTTGATAATTCTAAGCCAATAAATACCTGAGATATTCAAAAGTAGGTCACCATGACCTACTTTTTGGTCCAAATTCTCTGAAAACCAAAGATGCATCAACTGACAAAGTTTGATGATTCTAAGCCAATAAGTACCGGAGATACTTAAATATAGCCATAAAATGTCGAAAGTAGGTCACTGTGACCTAATTTTTGGTCGTCACTATCCGAAAACCCAAGATGCATCAACTCACAAAGTTTGATGATTCTAAGCCAATAAATACCTATGATACTTAAATATAGCCATAAAATGTTGAAAGTAGGTCACCATGACCTATATTTTGGTCGACATTTTTCAGAGTCCCAAGATGCATCTCCTGACCAAGTTTGATGATCATAGGTTTGAAGGTAATCAAAATATGCCTTTTAAACAATTTGAAAACAAATGCCTGTAAAATTCTAAAAGTAGGTCACAGTAACCTACTTTTTCTTAAATATGTTTTAAGGTCCCATGATGCAGCAACTTACAAGATTTCATGATTCTAACCCTTTCAGTGCCTGAAATAATGGGATTAAATGTTTTGAAAAGGATAATTCATAAAGTTCAAAAAGTAGGTCACGCTGACCTACTTTTAAGTTGACATTGTTCAAGGACCCAAGATGCATCAACTGACAAAGTTTGATGATCATAGGCCTTAAAGTATCCAAAATATGCCTCCAAATCAATTTGAAAACAAATGCCCGCAAAATTTAAAAAGTAGGTCACTGTGACCTACTTTTGAGTTAACATGATGTGAAGTCCTAAGATGCATTAACTTACAAAATTTGATGATCCTAGTCCTTATAGTAAGCAAAATATGAACATTTTTATTAATTGTAAATTTCGGTCAACTTTAAAGTGACCTTGAGACCACGCCCTTTGCCCTAGGGTCATGCCTTGAACAATTTTTAATCTTCAACATATCCTGATCCTTGTATGTAAGTTTGGTGAAAATCTGCCTGGTGGTTCTGGAGAAGAAGATTTTTTAGCAACCAGTACTTTTTGTTTTGTTTTCCTGATTATCTCCCCTTGATTCAGGGTCTTAACCCTTATTTTAGTATAAATGGTAGCCCTTGGGCCAAGGATACCCTGTGACAAATTTGACACTGATTGGCCAAGGGGTTCTTGAGTTATGGCCCATTTTCTAAAAAGTTAACGCACACCGCACAAATGGCCATAGCATTAGCTCTTTGAGCCTTTGGCTCAGAAGAGCTAATAAATTTATAATATATATTATATAGCCATGATTTTCTTGTCATTTATTTAATTATTTGATAGATTGATTATATTTATGGCATATTCTTATGAATTAAAAAAGGAAAAGAACAATTTCATTGCTTATTTATCACGTTGGCATACAGTGCGGTAGGCATCAAAAGCCTAAAAGTTAATTCAATGGTCGGTACGATCTCCAGACAAGGTACACAACATATACACAACAGCAGCAAACTAAATGTCAATGAAATCAAAGTATCCAATCCCAGGCTTAATTTCAGATGATTGACAGAGGTTCTAAAACCAGGTAAATTTGAAGGAGGTGCTTATTTCCTCCCCCTTTAACAATGTCTACTACAATAAAAAAATTCTTACAAAATTTGTACAAAGACACATGTGGCAGTGATACATTAAGCAAGAGTCAATAACAATTATTAATTAAGATAACCAGCTGTACTCTGGCTCTTATTATCTTGAAATAGATGCAACTTCAACATTTCATATAAATAAAATTCTTGTATGTATACATTTCATAAGCAACAAGAGGCCAATAATACTGAGCCATCACATCCATCTGATTCTTGTGAGATCTAATGACCTCTTTATGCTCAACAGAAATATTGGTCTGGATGTATGCAAAGAAATTCAGGTTTTCATCATCATCATATTTATTTAGTTTGAAAAAAAAAATCAAAATATTCGATTTCCACATGTCAGGGAAATGATTTTATGAGATGCAGGGTTTTTTCAGTTCATAACTTAAAATGGAGCCTTAATCCTGAACCCAGATGTGCTTGAAAACATCAAATAGTTTGGAACCCTTTTTACTGGATAATTTAAATCCACCGTAATTTACATGGTTTTGGTCCCTTCTTTCTGTGGCCCTTGAAATTCACAACTTTAGATAATTTTTATTCTATTGTACCCTAGTATGGATGCTTTGTGTATAAAAAAATTTGCTCATACTGATTCAGTGATTCTAGAGAAGAAGCCAAAAATGACAGATATATGATGCATAACCAACAAACACAGGTGATAGCAATGGGCCACCTGACTTAGTAGCCTGAAAAATTCACACATAATTAATAATAAATCTTAATCATGCTTAAAAAAAACATTTGATGAGTTAACAAAACTTACCTCTAGTTTTTCTCTGAAGTTTTCCACATTGTGTTTCAGCTCCCCTATCACAGGTGGAATTTCTCCATTTTCTACAAAAACTTTCTTTTCCAACATTTCTATTCTAAAATAAATAAAGATGGAAAAATGTATGAGGAAATCACTGCTATTATAGTTAAATTCGAGAGTAGTGTGTGTTAGTAAGTTGAGTACAATAATGAACATAACTGTGTTGAACTACATGCAGTGTTGACATTGTTCAAGGAACATATAACCATAAAACTAGATATTTCATCTTCTGTATATACAATTTCTTGCAAAAAATTTCTGAAGCAAAGTCTGTTTTTTTAAATTTGTAGGGTCTAATGTTTCTTCAATGCTCCCATTGGTTTATTTCAATTATCTAAACAATCTATATGGGATGCACTTGTTACCATTATCAAGTTTTTGTATCCAAGTTTACATTTATTTTTAAAGAAATGGAGGTGTTAAAATAAATATGCACATATACATATTATGAAGTACATTATGGATTTCATCAAGTATAGTTAAGAAACTTTGCATTTATTCAGGTTTTGCCCATTTGTGTCTTTAACTTGAACAAAAAAGATCAAAGTGTATACTATTCGATTATCTTTTCATGAAGATGCAGTGTTTTGTTTATCTGCCAGAAGCAGGCTGATTTTTTGGATTGTTTAGTCTAATCTGTTTTTGCAGTCATTTGATATGAATTTCCTCAAGCTCTAGATGATATTGTTTAAATTACCTTGATTCTAAGTTTGTGATCACTGCCCCAAACTGTGTTGCCAAGACATTGTCTGAAATCAGAACAAAATCATCCAAAATCCAAGAACAAAATCTTGAAGAAAAAAAAAAAAAAAACAACAACAGTTTTGTTGTCCCTTTTCTGCTCTATATTACATCCTCTGTTGTCCACATGTTCCATGTTTCAATTACTTTGATATTTACTTTTGTTAGAGATATCATTGAAACTTGATAGAATTAAATTAAATATCAAAAGAAAGTCCAATTAAAAAATACTATATTCTAGCTACCAATGCCCTTTTCTCACTGTAAGATAGCTATAACAAGAAAGAAAACATGAGATACTAATAAAATTTGAATTTTAGTTCATGACAAAATTAATATTTAGATTCAGCAAATTTTGACATCAATTGCCAAAACTGAACTTCCTGATTTCAGTTAAATTTTTCAACACTTCCTAATTATAGAAATCTACTCAGAACTGTCCTAGAAGGAATAGGCCAAAATAGGCTTTGCCTCCCATTTATTTTTTTTTTTTTTTGTTAATAAAAATATGTATAAATTAAATCATGGAAAAATAACCTCTCAGGGCAACATAAGATCAGGCATAAGCATTACTTAAAAGCATTACTTAAAAGAAATTTCAGCATAAACTCAAAAATTTTAATGCAAAGTTTTATTTAAATATGTTTGAATTAAATTGCATAAAAGTTGGGGGTTTTTTTTTTTACCTCTTCTTTACATGAGCAATATTATGTTTTGTAAACTTGAAAGCAAGAACTTAAAAATTCTCAGCTTAAATATTAAAACTCAGTAGATATAAGTTATTTAGACTCAAATACCTTGACCTTGTCTTAACAAATGAGGCAAAGAACGAGATTGACCTCTTTGACAGGAACAGTTTTGTGCCAAGCATGGTGCAGATCCTGTACAACTTAACAATTTGAGCCCATTTGAACAGTACACTTCAGGGCTCAGTGACCTTAATTAAATGACTGCCTCAGGATCTTATAATTATTATAATCATTTGATCCTATTTTTTTAAATTAACAAACCCTCTGGAAACAATTTTAGGAACCTTTGCATAATGTATACTCTTTACATATACTTCAAAATTATGGCAAAGGGTACAGTTCCTACCATTACAGTGAAGGGCGACCACTTCTAACTTGTAGCGAGTATCAGGGGTGTTCTCAGGTAACTTTGGAGATATATTGATAAGGTTGCCTTTAGTGTTGTAAAGCTTCAGTATGTCATCTGAATTGGCCTCAGCAGCTGCTCGAAAAGTCTCTATCAAATAAAAAAAAAAATTGTTATCACTGATTGATAAAAAAAAAAAATACTACGAATACTGATGCCCCCATAAGGCAGCTCTTTGCTGATTAAAGTTTCTCAAATGCAAGTCAAATTCCAAGGTCAAGGCCAAAAATGACAACCAAAGAAAGGTCTTGGCACAAGCAACAACCTGTGAATTACCAAAGCCCTTGCAGCAACCATTGAGAAATTATGGTCAAGGTTATAATCTTTCAAAAGTAGGTCAATGCATTTTCCCTATAAAGCCAAGTTCATTAGATTCCTGTCATAGCAACAGAATCCCTGACCCCAGGGCCATGAAATTCATATTTTGAAAGAGGCATCCTTGTTCATCATAACTATATGTACTTGGTTTGTTTTAAGAGTGCTTGGATTTATATGTATGTATCATTTCTTCTTTCAACCAAGAACACACTTTGAATATCTCAAAAAAATCAACTTGTACCTTAGTTTACCAAATCTTTTATGAATATTTTGTGTTTGCCATGTTGCTACATGCATGTACTTAAGCCTTAAACCAAAGGGAATTCTCCAGCATTTCTGTCATTAATCATGCCAAGAGTGTTTAGACATAAAACCAATATTATGACTTTACAACACTACATGCAAACACTTAAAATAACAATATACCTAGGTTATTGTCATTTCTTTCTGACTTCAACAATCGATAATTTCTTGAGTCAATATTGACCAAATCAACTAAAAATGAAGATGTCCAAATACTCCCAGAGCGACATACACATTAACATTGGAAAGGCACTAAAGCATCAATTACCTGAATAACATTATTGCCCAGTAAAATCTCATTCAAACATTTTATTCTGGAACTTATTTAAACTTGGCAAATATATAATGCTGGTACCAATGTCCCTGATGTATCCTTTGTGTACTGCATTATTTTGTTGTATGGTGGTTGCTATATATATAGTTTACTCCCCCCCCCACACACACACACACCACCATCAAATTATCAAAACCAATAGGAGATGCAATTTTTATATCCCAAATTCAGATTTATCTACCTTAAAATTTAATTTTAATGCAGAAGAATGTAGGAACTTTAGTATATTCACATAAAACAAGTTTACTCATCATTTACTCACAGAAAATCTTTATCTTAAATATAATTTAAACAAGATAACACTTTGGTCAAGAAGAATTAAGGTCCACAAAATTTCTGTATAAAGTACTATGTTTGCAAATCTTCATCTTGATGTTGATGATCATTATGTTCATCATATACTGTAAAATCACAAATTTTCATGGGGTCAAATTCTTGAGGTTTGAGGGAAAAAATTGGTTTGTGGGGATTTGATTTCATTGTTGAAGAATGTTTTAATAATTATAGTTAATGAATATGAAATTTTACATTTCATGGTGGTCATGAACTTGTGGGTCAATGATCTCCCCATACCTCGAAAACAATGAAATTAATCCCCCTTGAAAATGATTTCACAGTAGTTGGCCATCTACTTATTTGGTAACGAAGTATGCTTTGGAACTGTATATACTGTCGAAGTCATTGTATACATATACTGTCAAAGTCACTGCATATGTATTGAGACAAGCACTTTAGTTACAGACATGGAAAATGATGAAAATCAAAACACATGTACAGGCTATCTGGCTTTCAAAAAGTAGATCATATTCAGCCTTCAGGGGATTAAAAAAAATGTTTTATTTTTTAAGGGTTTTTTCTGTCAATGGCACTACATTATCCCAAAGCCTCAGCGACCTGTTGTTAGTGGGGGTATCTTGATGATTATCAAGAATGGAGTATCTGTAAGTTAGCTAAGATACCACAACCAGAACTTGGTGTCTCAAGGACTCACACTGATTGCTGTGTTTTCACAACCCCATATGAAGAAGTTGTCAAGGACATTTCTCCTCTGTCTGAATTAATTAAGAACAAAAGACAGCAGATTTCAAATATTTACCCCCAGTATCAATATTGTCTGATTTTGAAATGCTGCACCTTAAATAGAACAAATGGCCTCTCCTTGACATCAAAAATTTAAAAAGATTAGATCAGAACACTTGTAAAACTTGGTATCTTCACATTGCTTAAATGTTGTGTATCTCACATATATCCAAATCAGTCAGTGACTGCATGGGAAAGTCTATAACAATAGTGGGGCAAATGGTCCCACTATTCAATGAAAAGTACTATTAATAAAATGTTGGGTCCATTATTACTCTATTTACTTTCATCTTGGTCGCCTGTGTGGCTCACTGGTACAGCATCTGCTCTGGAGTTGCAGAGTAAGAAGTTGATCCTTACATTGCAGGATTCAATCCCACTGTGCAATGTGGAGACAGGTCCTTCCAATGAGACCATTAAACTGTGGTCCCCAATTGCAGTAGATGCTGGCACAAAAAAAATTCCTCCCTGCTCAATGGCCTTGATTGGCAAGTACATACAGGTAAATAATTTGCAGCTCTCTACCAGCAAGAGGTAGCATCTCTTTGAGTGAAAAATTCTCAAGAAGGATGTTAAACAACAAACAAAAATAAATTTCCATGGTTCACAGACAGTCCCCATAAAAAATTAAAACATTACCTTTTCCATATAATCATATTTTCTTATACATTGTAATATATGTATATATTTTGAGACATACATGTACTTGGTCTTATTTTTTAATTGTCATTTTTGCCATTTTTCTGTCAATGTGTGTCCTAATCATATAAAGAGTGTCAAGTCACTTTCATGGTTTGATAGAGACGGTGTGAAAACAACTTATTTGTCCAAAAATATATATTAATGTCTGTGGATCAATGCTTAGTCTTAATGAGCAATAATTCAAAATAACTTGGCAATGTGGATTAAATATGCTGGCCTAGGCCATACCAATTTAATTTCTTGTTCGTCGGACATTTGATGGAAAAAAGTAAGAGCGGTCAAGCGGTTAAATAATAATATTATTACTTTTTGTAGTCAAAAATTTTAGGCGGAACTTGAAGAATTTTGAGCGGACAATTATATTTTTTCTGATTTGCAGGGTAAGCAGATGAAAAATGCGATAAAGAGAGCCTAAAATGGACAGAATTTCCATGGTGCGGGAAATTTTGAATTTAATATTATTTTTCTAGTTTCGGTTAATTACGAGCATGTGGATCCGACGAACAAAAATTTTTATTGATGTGGCCCTAACTTAAAATATTAAGCACATATAATGAATTAAAATTTTATACATCTATCAATAAAAAAGCTACTCTTCTCAAACCAGAATTGCATGACCAGTACATCAGCTGTTTTGTCGGGTACCTTCAACAGCAGACAGGGCTCTCTATATTTACGGTTTGTCTGCTTGTCTGGTACCAGTGAAAAAAAAATTATGGACAAGTGAATATTGCTGGGCACTTGTCCAATTAGACAAGTGCATCTGCATCTTAATGTAAAGGAGTCTCTAAATAATAAAAAGAACTGTTTAAAATTTTGTTTTATGTGTTTGTTGTATTAATCAATAATATCATGAATCAATCAAAGTTTATTGAAAATTTTCGGACAAGTGAAATTGATGTTCGGACAAGTATATGTGTCTTGGTCACTTGTTCATATGGACAAGTAGGAAAAAAGTTAATGTTAACCCTGGCAGAGTTGATGGAAATTAAAAATGTTATCAGTGATTGGGAAGGCCAAAATAGTCAATGGGACTATGGCGCAACTGTCAATGTTTTTGATGGGCCATTTCGAAAATGAATGGGCATCAATATAATCTGAAGGGCCATTTCAAGAAATAACAAAGTGACAAACAAATATGAAATACAAGTGTAATGCAGCAAATTTAAAGGAACTTGCTTAGAATATAACTGACCCGTATTTTGTGTTAAAATTACGACAGTTTTGGAAAGGGAACAGCCCTACCATACAAATGAATGAAGTATCTCTTCGTTTAACTGGAAGTACCGTATATGTGGAAATTTTAGAGAGACGCAAATTTAGCGATTTGTCCTTAAAATTGGGTATTTTATTTTTAGCGAGAAGTAATATTAGCGATTTGAAATGCTCACTAAAGAAATTTTTACAATCATTTTTTAGCGATATTCAATTTTAGCGACCTTGGTAGCTTCGCTAATGATGCCAAAATTAAATCCTCGCTAAAAATTCTGCTTATACGGTATTTTTTGACAGGTTTGAACCAATGAGATTTGTTGTTTTAAATTGACTGCATTTAAAACGAAAGTAAAACAAGAAAGTCGTACGCAAAATATTTCCAAATAACATCACTAAAAATTGAATGCGCACCTTGGCGCCATGATTGATTGATTAAATGCGCCATTTTTCACTTCAATGCGACTATGGCGCATGGCGCAAGCTGGCTTCCCAATCACTGTGTTATGAACATGCATGTGTTCCTCATGTTCTTTTTATAAAATATTCATTATAAGGCCATAATAAATAAATTCCTAGATTCTCATCCCCACCCACCCCGGTTTTTTACCCCTGCCCTGATTTTTTTAATTTCTGTTTTTCTTCGTCTTAATTCTGATCGGGATCGGTATTCAACTACCATTCAATTTTTGTTTCAAATACCGCGAATGTCGATCAGCATGATTTTGACAGCTGAAAAGATGGTAATTGCTGTAAATATGCTAAACAAGGGTCATTGGCTGTGAAAGATTGGTGATGATGTGTAGTAATAGACAAACGGGTCTCTACCATGATTTTTATTCCGGTATTAAAGATAAATCTGCACCGACAGACCAGGTCTATAAAGAATCTGTAAAATGGAAAAAAATATATAATAAAACTCGCCCGCTCGCCTCAATTTTTCAAAAAATTCAGATGAGAATCTAGGAATTTTTTTATTATGGCCTAAATAACTTTCTTTTTTCATCTTTGAAAATCTTCTTTATATCAGGGTTTAAAATTAACGCTCGCCCGCTCCCAAATTGCAAGTAAAATTTGGTGTGGGCTCATAAAATTTATAACTTGCTCGCCCACATGGCAAATGAAAATTCTGCAGAGGCCGAATTCATTCGACTAGTCCCCTTACTGAAAAACAGACATTTCCACATATTATTTTATTCAAACTCCCAACCAATGAAATAAATCACAGCAGCATGGTCCTATTGTACGTAAATATCCTTCATCTTTTCCATTTAACAGTACTACATGATTTGTGAAAGCCCAAAAACGATCTTTTTTTTTTTCTAATCCGAATTTCCTCCATTCTTCTGCACACCGTTGATACGTAAAAGATATATATACAATTTTAATAACTCCAAACTACCTTTTCATATAAATTATAAGTGTTTTTACTTATTACTGTTTTAGATATGTTACAGTTAAAATATTTAACATTGAAAATCTTATTTATGTACCATTGTCACTTCATCGGTTGAACTTGAAGGAGCAAATACATGTATACGTATTCCACCATGTAAAAAAAAAAAGGATAGTAAAAGTGATGCGTGAATTTAATTTTATTTCCTTTGATTAAATATTCATATGACATTTGATTTTCATCAAGTAAGAACTCCAATTTTAAACAAATGTACTCATATTAATGCACAATCATATTTTATTTGTATCTGTTTTTGTCCCAGTGTCCAAAAGAAAGGGAACAATTTTTTTTTAAATCACAGAAACTGACTGTGGGCTAACAAATTTAGCTGTGGGCTCCTAAATTTGAAATGTTAGGAGCCCACATGGCTAGTAGAAATTTCAGTTAATTTTAAACTCTGTATATAGTCAACAATTCATTTGTTTTTTGTTTTTTTTTTTATACATGTATATATCTTATAATATAATCATTTCATGATATTTCTTTTCATTAATTTATTTAAAATTCATTCATTTTTTGGGGGCATTTTCATGCAGGTAATAGAATTAGAGACAATAGCTCTATATAATTGAATATCTACGAAAAGGTATACATGTGCCACTTAATTAAACTTGAGATAACTGTCAATTTAAGCTGTACAGCTTTCTGTGAAGAATAATGATAATTTTCTCTTTCGTGTAGGTTTTGTACGAGTTGATGTTTCCATTATGACCACATCATACTGAGTCTAAGGTTACATTTAAATTTCAGTGCCAGCATGCATATCATTTACTTTGTCTTCTGATTTAACAATGCTGCATGCTGCAATACACAACAATGTCTTGCCTATGGCAATACCCCGTATATATAGATCTATACGTATATATCTTGATAAGCAGGTGCGCGAAATTTGACATCTGACAAAACTGTTTAATCGTTATCGATTTCTAGCTCTGTAGATCGCTGAGGTGTCCAATCAAAGAAAACATTTTTAACAAATCATTCTAGATTTTTACATAATGTTTATACAAAAACAGTGAAATCTTATTTGACAAGTTCATTTACCATGCGATAGGAATTTACCTTTCAGTTCGTCTGCCGTGTCGTCCGATCTAAATTCGGCTTGTTCCGGCTTTCCATCAACAGTAAAATATACAACTTTCGTAGCCATAATCCTTTGCAAATTAAAGTTCAATCAACAGGCATATCGACACGCGGATGCAGGCGTTCATCACATCTTGTAAGATATGTTCGTTGTCACTGAAGACCTAAAATAAAAGCAAGTGTGAAGTGAAAGAGATCCGAATGGATCGATTTAACCGCTTTCGAATTTCCTCGGAGTGTATTTTCTCTCTATATATATTAGATTGAAATACATGGTAATGATATTTTGTTATTTAAATAATCCAGTTATTTAAAATGTTTCTTTTCTGGGGGATAACAAGACATGTTTACAAATTTTGGCGAAATTAACACGGAACTATTTTTTTTTCACTTTCGTAGTCGACATTCTAAAATATCCCCTTCGGTCTGATTGACGTCATATGATAATAAGAACTTTCCTGACACATATGATGTACACAAAAAAGTTTAAATGGCCAGAATAACAGAGTATTTGAAATATGAAATCAATATTTTTACTATTAGGCTTTTTCATTGTCACTTCGTAATTGTTATATGGAAATGCATGATTGAAAATGATGTTTTTTCTTAATATCAAATATCGTATTAAATATGTACCGAACAGCTGATGGGGGTTAATCAAACAGAATATATAAACATAATGTTGAACACGATAAATTTCATGGAATTGATTTTTCTCCAACCCCCAAAGTTTGAAGACAAATGTTTGCTTACTTCGTAAAATTAGAATGTTTAATAATTATAAATTAACAAGCAATAATTAAAACATGCTCTAAAAGAATCGATATATCATATACAGGCTTATATAACGTTATATGTATATATTTCTTTTCAAAGTGGAAAGACCAGTGATTGATTTTTTAAAAATATTTTTTTAATTATAAATACCAAATCTATGAAAAGGACATGGACACAGACACCTGGAAATTACAGAGGTGGGATGAGCAAGCATCCCCTGTCAACCGGTCATGCGTATCCGCCGTGAGTTCTATGATGTATTGCTCATGCAGGTAGACAGAGCATTCCCAAGTCAAATTCAGTATTAAAAACAAAGGTCTTTCAATTACATGTGAAACAAGTTAATTAATAAGCATATATACACGATCCAACGATAGGTTATATATTTGTTAACGTACGAATAAAGTTCGTTAGAGCTAGGTTAGGTACCGTGTCAAGTTGAAATCCCTGTAACACAATCTTATCTTTCAGTAGACTAGCTGCCTCCATTAAAAAAAAAATTTCGTAGTAGGAGCATGCTCTTTCAAGAGTATCGAATAAGTTTGTTTAAAATATATTTTATTCAAATTAATCATGTTAATGAAGAGGATTGAATAAGTTGGGAGATGTACACAACATATGCAGTTGATAACGAGATATTACTGCAAAAGGAAAAGTTGAAATATTAAATGTTTAGTTGTTAGATAGCCAGTCAGTAACTTGTGCTAATTGATATTTATTGCATGATAGTGAGGAAAATATGAAGACTTATTCAGCCAGAAAAATCATATTCCCCGAGGGCTTCGCCCGAGAGGAATATGATATTTCTTGGCTGAATAAGTCTTCATGTTTCCCGAACATTCATGCAATGAATTGTTTATTATACCGAAACAAGCAAAACCTTTGAAATAAACATAAACTTTCAAATTCGGCACCGCTCTCAAATTCACTTTCATTTTTAACAAAACGTTACTAAAACTCTTTGGTCAACACATTACATGTATCATCAATTTTATGACGTAAACCAGGTTATTGTGACGTCTACTATACTCTCGGGAGTTTTCTTTAAACGAACGATAATTTTTGCGGGAAAATGCACTAAGTATCCGAAGAGGTGGAATACATGATGAAAAGCATGCAGACGGCCGGGAAATATGAAGTTTTACGGCCCGATCACGTGATAACTTAGAACCAATCAGATAACTCGTTGTTTAGAATATTTATAATGAGGTATGATAATATAAATTTATTGCATGATAGTGAGGGAAATATGAAGACTTATTCAGCCAAGAAAAATCATATTCCCCGAGGGCTTCGCCCGAGGGGAATATGATATTTGCTGAATAAGTCTTCATGTTTCCCGAACATTCATGCAATGAATTGTTTATTATACCGAAACAAGCAAAACCTTTCAAATAAACACCTCTCTCAAATTCATTTTCATTTTTTACGTAAAGTTACTAATATGTTTTACGGTGTGACCGTTGGGGCGAGCGCAGTTTATTTACTATCATAAACCTACACATGTACTATCTATCATTCAAGAAGAAGAAAGCAAAAAGAATAAAACAAAACAATAAAAAGAAATCATTTCCCAAGCATCGGGATCGAGATTCCAAACTTCTCGGAAGTTTCAGACAAAATCGGAAATACCCGAACCGTTGAAGTGACGAAAGTATGACGTCAGATGAAAATTCTGTTGACTTAGGACGCAAACGCTAGTTTTATGGAAAAGAGATTGCATTAAATCGTTCTTTTCAAGTAAGTTGTTGCTATGTTTTAGCCACCATGTTGCTATGCACCGCAACATGTTTTCCGAGTTTCACGGAAGCAACCGACATAACTTCGTCAAAATTCGTAAGTTTCCGATGACGTCATTTGTATCATTTCCGAAGGGCAAGGTGAAGGCCGGTGTTGTGGCATGGGGGTATTTTTTTAATAAGGTAAGGCAAAATCATTTCGTTAAGATTTCGGTAAGAAACAATGTTCCTTTAATTTTTTATACTATTTTCGATTTATTCGCGCAAAGGACATTGGGTAGTGCAGGAATTCTGGGAATGTTGCACAGAGAAATTTGGCTGATGTATGTACAGATTTCAATCCGAATTTCCTCTGTTCATACACGTTAGTCTATTGAGCTCGCTTCGCGAGCGTCGCTTCGCGACGCTCGCTGCGCTCGCTAATATGTTTTACGGTGTGACCGTTGGGGCGAGCGCAGTTTATTTACCATCATAAACCTACACATGTACTGTCTATCATTCAGGGGGAAAAAAAGCAAAAAGAAAAAAAACAACAACAAAAAGAAATCATTTCCCAAGCATCGGGATCGAGATTCGAAAATTCTCGGAAGTTTCCGACCAAATCGGAAATACCCGAACCGTAGATGTGACGAAAGTCTGACGTCAGAATGAGATAAAAAGTTCTGTTGACTTAGAACGCAAACGCTAGTTTTATGGAAAAGAGATTGCATTGAATCGTTCTTTTCATGTATGTGTTTGCTCTGTTTTATCCGAGTTTCACGGAAGCAACCGACATAACTTCGTCAAAATTCGTAAGTTTCCGGTGACGTCATTTGTATCATTTCCGAAGGGCAAGGTGAAGGCCGGTGTTGTGGCATGGGGGTATTTTTTGAATAAGGTAGGACAAAATCATTTCGCTAAGATTTCGGTAAGAAACAATGTTCCTTTAAATTTTATACTATTTTTGATTTATTCGCGCAAAGGTCATTGGGTAGTGCAGGAATTCTGGGAATGTGGAACAGAGAAATTTGGCTGACGTATGTACAGATTTCAATCCGAATTTCCTCTGTTCATACACGTTAGTCTATTGAGCTCGCTTCGCGAGCGTCGCTTCGCGACGCTCGCTGCGCTCGCTATAAAACCCTTTGCTTAACACATTATCATCAGTTTTGTGACGTAAACCAGGCTATTGTGACGTCTACTTCTCTGGGGAGTTTTCGTTCAACGAACAGGGACTATATTGCGGGAAAATACACTAGGTGTTCCGAAGAGGTGGAATATGATGAAAAGCGTGCCGACGGCCGGGAAATATGAAGTTTTACGGCCCGATCACGCGATAACTTAGAACCAATCAGATAACGCGTTGTTTAGAATATTTATAATGAGGTATATAATAATATTGCATCTTCGATAATACTTTGTATGTTGAGTCTAAGACCCCAACAAGCAGTCTATGCGAAAGTCACCGGACCGTCGGTTTTTACCGGTAAAATTTAGGTCGGGTCGGTAAAAAAATTCAGTATACAGGACCAAATGTCCGATAAAAAATAAGGCCAAATAAATCTAAATTAAGAGGTACACATGGTCAAATTCCCCACAAATATCCTTTATTTGACCAATTTTGCAGTAATACCTGATTAATTTTTATGTATTACAACCCTGTCATGATCGTTTTTATTCTAATTCGAATTTCCTCTGTCAAGGATTAGAGATCTTTAGATAGCTCATACGTAGATTTGGTTGGGAAAATATTTAGATAGCTCATACGTAGATTCGGTTGGGAAATTATTTTCAAATGATTATTGACTTGAGTAACCAAAATGAATTGTTTCAGGAAAAATAAATGTGCTTTGAAAGTGCATATTAAATTTAAGAAAATCTTTGATATAGTGTATGTTGTATAAGTCAAAAAAATGCATGCAATTGTATAAATAGATATCTTTTACAAAGGAAAATTATAAATAGTTAACTTTCCTATTTCATTCTGTATTAATTTAAGATTTATTTAAGGGTAAATTTCACAGTGAAAATTAACCCCATTCCACCCACCCTCTTAATCTTAGTATCATATTGATGTATGGATTTTAAAGGGGAAAAAAGTCGGTCTGATAAGAAATTGTTCGGTCTGGTAAAAATTTTATTTTTACCAGACATTTTGTCCTGTAAAAATTTTAAACTTTCGCGTAGACTGAACAAGTATCCCCTTCTTCTCATTTAAAAGTATTTGAACGAATTTTGTTTCTTAGAAATATAAAAACAGGTCTGCTGCATGTAATAATTAAAGGAGCACAATTAGTGTCCGTCGGCATCCCAGTGTTTTGTTGGAACACCTGGTCTTCACATATGTCAATATGTAAATGTTGTCCACAATTACGGAACTCTGGCACCCTTTTAATATCACAGATGTAAAAAAAGCCTTGTGTGTATAAGAGAATCAGATTGATTTTTAACAAAGTTAATTTTTTTGATGACTAATTTACAAGATAGGAAAATATTTTCGA
>NW_026926414.1:0-26909 GCF_032062105.1 Saccostrea cuccullata
TTTTAATTTAAAATTCCCCTTTATTTTTTTCGAAAAAATTTTTCAAATTTTACCCCTTTTAAAACCCCCCTTTTAAACTTCCCTTTTTTTTTTTTTTTTTTTTTTTTTTTTTTTTTTTTTTTTTTTTTTTTTTTTTTTTTTTTTTTTTTTTTTTTTTTTTTTTTTTTTTTTTTTTTTTTTTTTTTTTTTTTTTTTTTTTTTTTTTTTTTTTTTTTTTTTTTTTTTTTTTTTTTTTTTTTTTTTTTTTTTTTTTTTTTTTTTTTTTTTTTTTTTTTTTTTTTTTTTTTTTTTTTTTTTTTTTTTTTTTTTTTTTTTTTTTTTTTTTTTTTTTTTTTTTTTTTTTTTTTTTTTTTTTTTTTTTTTTTTTTTTTTTTTTTTTTTTTTTTTTTTTTTTTTTTTTTTTTTTTTTTTTTTTTTTTTTTTTTTTTTTTTTTTTTTTTTTTTTTTTTTTTTTTTTTTTTTTTTTTTTTTTTTTTTTTTTTTTTTTTTTTTTTTTTTTTTTTTTTTTTTTTTTTTTTTTTTTTTTTTTTTTTTTTTTTTTTTTTTTTTTTTTTTTTTTTTTTTTTTTTTTTTTTTTTTTTTTTTTTTTTTTTTTTTTTTTTTTTTTTTTTTTTTTTTTTTTTTTTTTTTTTTTTTTTTTTTTTTTTTTTTTTTTTTTTTTTTTTTTTTTTTTTTTTTTTTTTTTTTTTTTTTTTTTTTTTTTTTTTTTTTTTTTTTTTTTTTTTTTTTTTTTTTTTTTTTTTTTTTTTTTTTTTTTTTTTTTTTTTTTTTTTTTTTTTTTTTTTTTTTTTTTTTTTTTTTTTTTTTTTTTTTTTTTTTTTTTTTTTTTTTTTTTTTTTTTTTTTTTTTTTTTTTTTTTTTTTTTTTTTTTTTTTTTTTTTTTTTTTTTTTTTTTTTTTTTTTTTTTTTTTTTTTTTTTTTTTTTTTTTTTTTTTTTTTTTTTTTTTTTTTTTTTTTTTTTTTTTTTTTTTTTTTTTTTTTTTTTTTTTTTTTTTTTTTTTTTTTTTTTTTTTTTTTTTTTTTTTTTTTTTTTTTTTTTTTTTTTTTTTTTTTTTTTTTTTTTTTTTTTTTTTTTTTTTTTTTTTTTTTTTTTTTTTTTTTTTTTTTTTTTTTTTTTTTTTTTTTTTTTTTTTTTTTTTTTTTTTTTTTTTTTTTTTTTTTTTTTTTTTTTTTTTTTTTTTTTTTTTTTTTTTTTTTTTTTTTTTTTTTTTTTTTTTTTTTTTTTTTTTCCTTTAATTTTTATTTTCCGCGTTGATTTGATTTCGATTACGAAATTTAATAAAGATGTACTCCAAAATTTCCAGGATCAAATTATTTCGGATTATACCCCTTTTCCCAAAAAATTGCGAGAACCCTAAACTGAAATGAATTCCTAATGTTTGCAATTTAGAACAATTTTCACGAAAGTACATGCCCCAATAAGATTCCCCATTTGATTTTAAAAAAATAAAATTTTAAAGGAAGCTAAAATGGAAATGCATTTATGCCTTTGCTTAAAATTCATTTTATAGAGTATCTTAAAACTAGAATTCTCTTTTTCTTTGCTTTAAATATCTTTCATGACTTTATGTACTTTAAAACGTTCAAGTCACTTTCCAACTGACCATTTAAATTTTCCCTTGTGCGAAAATTGTACATTGAATTTGCCTGGCCAATTTATATGTTAAGGCTTAACTCTTAAAGTCAAAGACTGGACCCTTTATGAGTTTTTTAAATTTATATTACATAAATTTCTTGAAATATAAATGTAAAGGGCCTGTTACCTGACCTTTGACCTTGATATTTTCGCAAAGCTCTCAAAATAAAATAATTTTATTTCCTTTGCTTTTAAATATAATAGTCTTTCTTTTTACCTTAAAATTAAATTCTTCTTTCCCAAGTAATCCACAAATTATTGTATAAACTGTTTACTCCAAAACTTAATAACAAAACCCCATTCTTAAAACAACCATAGAAATCTAAATCAAGACCCATAGAATTCCTTTACTTTTATACACTAAAACCTAATTTGAATTAAGTAAAATGGGGAATTGCAAATTTTTTTTGCTGAAATTTTTTCGGTAAATCAATTTAATTTTTTTTTTCTTTATTTTTTTTTCACCATTTCCCTTAAAAATTTGATAAATATCTGTTTTAAAATGGAAATCATTTTTAGAAATAATTCTGTTTTTCTTTTTTTTTTTCTTATATTTCCCGTTATTTTGTTTTTTTGAAAGATTTTCAGTAAAAATTTTCGTAAAGATTTTATTATGATGTATAATTTACCCCTTTGATTGACCCTTCGCAAAAAGCTTTTATCATCTCGAACCTAACCAAATCCCCTTATAAATTTTCATATTTTCCCATCAAAATTAAGAAAATCTAAATATATTCCCCAGTTGCAATGTTCAAACGAATTTTTTAAAACACAACGTAACTGGGGAAATCAAAATTCACCCAAACTGGCGTAAGGTAAGGTCTCAAAAGGAAAAGATTTTTAGCCTTTTTTTTAAAATTAATTGAAATGAAACCTTCACTAATGTCTTTGACTAATTTAGTAGACACTTTATTGATTCATTGCGAAAGTATTCATTGACCCCTTCAATAAGTTATTGCCCCTGGAAGTTTTAGAATTTTACAAATAATTAAAAATTTTCAAAACGAGAAGACGTAGAAACATGGGACCAACTGCATAAGATTCATTGACCTTTGACCTTAAAATTCATTTTAAGGTCAGAGGTCAAGGTCATTCCAAAACTGAGAAATTTAGCACATGAACCCATTTAAAAGTTATTGCCCCTTGTGCGAAAAACCTTGTTATCGCTACTCCTCCGAAACTTTAGACCGTAGAGACACCAAATCTTCACTAATGTCTTAAGGGTCTTTAGACCTAACTTCACTGTATAGTGCAAAAGAATCTGATGACCTCTTGTATGAGTTATTGCCCTTTAACTTCTTTATACTTACTATTAAACCTTGTATCTTGAAAACTATAAATGGTAGAAGCATGGGGCCAACTGCATTGTGACCCAGGACCTTTGACCTTGAATATTTTGTCAAGGTCAAAGGTCAAGGTCATTGCAAAAATGAGAAATTAAGCTCTTTTTATATATCCTTTGTCTTTAAACATATGCAATCAGTCTTTGCATCATTAATATGTACACTTAAAACTATTTCAAAGATTTCATTCTTGTTCCCCAAGATAGACTCTATCAAAAGTTATTGCCCCTTAAACGAAAAACATTGTTATCACTACTACTTCAAAACTGTAGACCGTAGAGACACCAAACCTCCACTTATGTCTTAAGGGTCTTTAGGCACACCTTCATTGTATAAGTACTAAAGGATCTAATAACCCCTTATATGAGTTATTGCCCTTTAACTTCTTTATACTTACTATTAAACCTTATATCTTGAAAACTATAAAAGGTAGAAGCATGGGGTTAATTGCAATGTGACCCTTGACCTTTGACCTTGAAGATTTTCTCAAGGTCGAAGGTCAAGGTCATTTCAAAAAATTTGACCCCTTTCGGAGTTCTCTCACCCCTTTGCAATAAAAGCTTGTTATCGCTACTCCTCCGAAACCATAAACCGCAGAGATTCCAAACCTTTATTAATGTTTACGACTGATTTAGTAGACTCTCCAATCAAACATTGCGAAAGGATTCGTAAACTCCTATAATGAATTATTGCCCCTGAATGTTTGCGATGTTTACGAATATCAACAACTTTTCTAAAACGACAAAGCGTAGAGACATTGGGCCAACTGCAAAAGATTTCTTGACCTTTGACCTTAAAATCTAGGTCAAGGTCAAAGGTCAAGGTCATTCAAAATATGTAAAATTAAGCATTTTTTATAGCTCTTTTGTTCTTAACCAAATTCTAAACATCTTTGTCTTTTTAGTATGTACTCTTAAAACCATTTCAGAGATTCCATGCTTGTCCCCTAAGATTGAACCCTCTAAAAGTTAGTGCCCCTTTCAGTGTAAACCCTTGTTATCGCTACTCCTCCGAAACCGTAAACCGTAGAGGTACAAAACCTTCAACAATGTCTGCGACTAATTTAGTACACTTCTCATTCTATTAGTGCGAAAGAATTCGTAAACCATTTTAAGTAGTTATTGCCCCTGGCAGTTTATGATGTTTACAAAGAACTAAAAACTTCTTAACGACAAGTCGTAAAGACATGGGCCCAACTGCATGAGATCTTTTGACCTTTGACCTTGAATATAAGGTCAAGGTCAAAGGTCAAGGTCATTGGGAAAGTATCAAAATTGCTTATTTACGGGCTTTTGGTTAAAATGACCTTGACCTTTGACCTTGATATTTGACCTTGACCTTTGACCTTGACCTTTTCTCAAAAGTTTAAAAAGATATATTCATTATCTTTACCTAGATTCAGCTTCAAGTGTAAAACTCAAGTTTACAAGGCTAAGTGTTTTTTTTTTTTTGGATGACCTTGACCTTTGACCTTGATAAATGACCTTGACCTTTGACCCAAAGGTCACAATCAAGCTCAAGTATGTGGAGGTATTTATAACTCTCACGTCAACAAACACTTTATAATAATACCCCCCCCCCCCCCCATTTCTCTAAAAAAAAAAAAAAAATCAATAGCGGCATAGAGAATTTTTCTACATCTCAAAGGACATCACAGATCAAGATAAAATTCAGTTTAGCATGTAGAAGACACCTCAAAGAACGTGCCCTGAGAGTTTTACGGTGAGTCTCTTAAGTACAAATAAATTCTAGTGAATATCGGCGAAATCTACATTTTTTTTCTGTCTGAAATTTAATTGTTGCTGAGTATAAAAAATAATTAAAGCTTGTATTGGCCATTTCTTCGATTGTTTTTAATAACACTCGATTCTCCTGCTCTAATACGATATTTCGATACCAAATATTCTTGCTTTCTTTAGTATGTGGAATTTATTTCAATTTTATTTAGATTTAATATTAATGGAATGAATCTCGAAAATAGCGATTTTTCCTGTCAAATAAATTTCCACGCTCTGAATGACACTTTTTTTTTTTTTTTTTTTTTTTTCCTGAGATGCATGTTTCAAGTTTAATTTATGCTGGTAACTATGAATTCAATTCAAATAGAAATGATTATTAAATCTTACCTATGAATTGACCATATCTGTCAAAACGAACGCGGCCTTTTTCAAATACATAAATTGCTACGCAACCTCAAATGCATGTATCCCCGTTAATACCAATATCATAATTGTAATCGGACCCTATCCCTTACATTTTAACTCGAAAACAATCTCATTCAAACTCACACATACACCACGGAGCTTGTCAGAAGTTTATTAACTGGAACTCTTTGACTGGTCAATGAATCAAGGAAATTCCGTTAACTTTAACTCGACAATAATACAACACAATTTCAACGGAACCCGTGGCGTAGTGGTTAGAGCGCTCGCCTGCTAATCAGAGGGTCCAGGGATCGAATCCTGCTAGAGCACTTTAATTTTTTTTTTTTTTTTTTTTTTTTTGCGTTTTTCTTCTTTTTTTCAACCCAAATGACACGGAAACACTTAAAAAGCTGGAAAGACCTCTTATTGTTCTTTGAACAATAAGTCTCCTAGTTATTATTAGGTCTTTCCACCTTTCTGTGGAAAGACCTATTGATTTCCTTCTGTTTCTTTTTTTCCTTTTTCTTATTATTTTTTATTATTTTTCCGCCGTGTGATTTTGAGTTTCAAGATTTATCGTAAAGATTTTCAATTCATAAGAATGTACTCCGTAAAAGATTTTCGCAGTTGACCCTGCGTATATAAACTATGACCCCTTTCGGAGTTATTACCCCTTTCGCAAAAAAGCTTGTTATCGCTACTCCTCCGAAACCATAAACCGTAGAGAAATGAAACCTTCACTAATGTCTTCGACTAATTTAGTAGACACTTCATTGATTCATTGCGAAAGTATTCATTGACCCCTTCAATAAGTTATTGCCCCTGGAAGTTTTAGAATTTTACAAATAATTAAAAATTTTCAAAACGAGAAGACGTAGAGACATGGGACCAAATGCATAAGATTCATTGACCTTTGGTCTTAAAATTCATGGAAAGGTCAAAGGTCAAGGTCATTCCAAAACTGAGAAATTTAGCTCTTTTTATATCTCTTTTGTCTTTTAACATATACTTAATGTCTATGCATCATTAATATGTACTTTTAAAACTGTTTCAAAGATTTTATTCTTGTCCCCTAACATGAACCCATTTAAAAGTTATTGCCCCTTGTGCGAAAAACCTTGTTATCGCTACTCCTCCGAAACTTTAGACCGTAGAGACACCAAACCTTCACTAATGTCTTAAGGGTCTTTAGACCTAACTTCACTGTATAGGTGCAAAAGAATCTGATGACCCCTTGTATGAGTTATTGCCCTTTAACTTCTTTATACTTACTATTAAACCTTGTATCTTGAAAACTATAAATGGTAGAAGCATGGGGCCAACTGCAATGAGACTCATGACCTTTGACCTTCAATATTTTGTCAAGGTCAAAGGTCAAGGTCATTGCAAAAATGAGAAATTAAGCTCTTTTTATATATCCTTTGTCTTTTAACATATGCAATCAGTCTTTGCATCATTAATATGTACACTTAAAACTATTTCAAAGATTTCATTCTTGTTTCCCAAGATAGACTCTATCAAAAGTTATTGCCCCTTATGCGAAAAACATTGTTATCACTACTACTTCAAAACTGTAGACCGTAGAGGCATGAAACCTTCACTTATGTCTTAAGGGTCTTTAGGCACACCTTCATTGTATAAGTACTAAAGGATCTAATGACCCCTTATATGAGTTATTGCCCTTTAACTTCTTTATACTTACTATTAAACCTTATATCTTGAAAACTATAAATGGTAGAAGCATGGGGTTAATTGCAATGTGTCCCTTGACCTTTGACCTTGAAAATTTTTTCAAGGTCAAAGGTCAAGGTCATTTCAAAAAAATTTTTTTTTTTTTACATTTTCATTTTTTTTTCAAGCCATTTCCCTTAAAATTAAATTTAGAGTGTAAAATATAAAACTATAAGAAATTTAAAAAGGTGGAAAGACATCTTATTGTTCTATGAACAATAAGTCTCCTTCTGTTTCTTTTTTTATTTTTCAAATTTATTATTTTTCCGCCGTGTGATTTTTTGTTTCAAGATTTATCGAAAAGATTTTCAGTCGATAAAAATGTACTCCGTAAAAGATTTTTGCGGTTGACCCTGCGTATATGAA
The DNA here is from genome assembly GCF_032062105.1 of Saccostrea cuccullata. NCBI lineage: Eukaryota > Metazoa > Mollusca > Bivalvia > Ostreida > Ostreidae > Saccostrea > Saccostrea cuccullata. The sequence continues at coordinate 7,221 of NW_026926414.1, forward strand.
CTTTGACCCCTTTCGGAGTTACGACCCCTTTCGCAATAAAAGCTTGTTATCGCTACTCCTCCGAAACCATAAACCGCAGAGATTCCAAACCTTTATTAATGTTTACGACTGATTTAGTAGACTCTCCAATCAAACATTGCGAAAGGATTCATAAACTCCTATAATGAATTATTGCCCCTGAATGTTTGCGATGTTTACAAATATCAAGAATTTTTCTAAAACGACAAGGCGTAGAGACATGGGGCCAACTGCAAAAGATTTCTTGACCTTTGACCTTAAAATCTAGGTCAAGGTCAAAGGTCAAGGTCATTCAAAATAGTTAAAATTCAGCATTTTTTATAGCTCTTCTGTTCTTTACCAAATTCTAAACTTCTTTGCATCTTTAGTATGTACTCTTAAAACCATTTCAGAGATTCCATGCTTGTCCCCTAAGATTGAACCCTCTAAAAGTTAGTGCCCCTTTCAGTGTAAACCCTTGTTATCGCTACTCCTCCGAAACCGTAAACCGTAGAGGTACAAAACCTTCAACAATGTCTGCGACTAATTTAGTACACTTCTCATCCTATTAGTGCGAAAGAATTCGTAAACATTTTATGAAGTTATTGCCCCTGGCAGTTTATGATGTTTACAAAGAACTAAAAACTTCTTAACGACAAGTCGTAAAGACATGGGCCCAACTGCATGAGATCTTTTGACCTTTGACCTTGAATATAAGGTCAAGGTCAAAGGTCAAGGTCATTGGGAAAGTATCAAAATTGCTTATTTACGGGCTTTTGGTTAAAATGACCTTGACCTTTGACCTTGATATTTGACCTTGACCATTGACCTTTTCTCAAAAGTTTAAAAAGATATATTCATTATCTTTACCTAGATTCAGCTTCAAGTGTAAAACTCAAGTTTATAAGGCTAAGTGCTTTTTTTTTTGGATGACCTTGACCTTTGACCTTGATAAATGACCTTGACCTTTGACCCAAAGGTCACAATCAAGCTTAATTATGTGGAGGTATTTATAACTGTCACGTCAACAAACACTTATATAATACACCCCCCCCCCCCCCCCCATTTCTCTAAAAAAAAAAAAAATCAATAGCGGCATAGAAAATTTTTCTACAACTCAAAAGACATCACAGATCAAGATAAAATTCAGTTTAGCATGTAGAAGACACCTCAAAGAAAGTGCCCTGAGAGTTTTACGGTGAGTCTCTTAAGTACAATTAAATTTTAGTAAATATCGGACAAATCTACATTTTTTTTCTGTCTGAAATTTAATTCTTGCTGAGTATAAAAATCAATTAAAGCTAGTATTGGCCATTTCTTAGATTGTTGTTAATATCACTCGATTCTCCTGCTCTAATACGATATTTCGATACCAAATATTCTTGCTTTCTTTAGTATGTGGAATTTATTTCAATTTTATTTAGATTTAATATTGTTGGAATGAATCTCGAAAATTGCGATTTTTCCTGTCAAATAAATTTCCACGCTCTCAATGACACCGTTTTTTTTTTTTTTTTTTTTTTTGAGATGCATGTTTCAAGTTTAATTTATGCTGGTAACTATGAATTCAATTCAAATAGAAATGATTATTAAATCTTACCTATGAATTGACCATATCTGTCAAAACGAACGCGGCCTTTTTCAAATACATAAATTGCTACGCAACCTCAAATGCATGTATCCCCGTTAATACCAATATCATAATTGTAATCGGACCCTATCCCTTACATTTTAACTCGAAAACAATCTCATTCAAACTCACATATACTCCCAGGAGCTTGTCAGAAGTGTCTCAACTGGAACTCTTTGACTGGTCAATGAATCAAGGAAATTCCGTTAACTTTAACTCGACAATAATACAACACAATTTCAACGGAACCCGTGGCGTAGTGGTTAGAGCGCTCGCCTGCTAATCAGAGGGTCCAGGGATCGAATCCTGCTGGAGCACCTTATTTTTTTTTTTTTTTTTTTTTTTTTTTTTTTTTTTTTTTTTGCGTTTTTCTTCGTTTTTTCAACCCAAATGACACGGAAACACTTAAAAAGCTGGAAAGACCTCTTATTGTTCTGTGAACAATAAGTCTCCTAGTGTTTATTAGGTCTTTCCAGCTTTCTCTGGAAAGACCTATTGATATTCTTCTGTTTTTTTTTTCTTTTTTATTAGGTCTTTCCACCTTTCTGTGGAAAGACCTATTGATTTCCTTCTGTTTCTTTTTTTCCTTTTTCTTATTATTTTTTATTATTTTTCCGCCGTGTGATTTTGAGTTTCAAGATTTATCGAAAAGATTTATAGTCCATAAGAATGTACTCCGTAAAAGATTTTCGCAGTTGACCCTGCATATATGAACTATGACCCCTTTTGTAGTTATTACCCCTTTCGCGAAAAAGCTTGTTATCATTACTCCTTCGAAAGTGTAAATCATACAGAAATGAAACCTTCACTAATGTCTTTGAGTAATGTAGTAGATGCTTCGTTGATTTATTGCGAAAGTATTGATTAACCCTTCAATAAGTTATTGCCCCTGGAAGTTTTTGAATTTTACAAATAATTAAAAATTTCCAAAACGACAAGTCGTAGAGATATGGGTCCAACTGCATAAGATTCATTTACCTTCGACCTTGAAAATGATGTTAAGGTCAAAGGTAATTTCAAAACTGAGAAATTAAGCTCTTTTTATATCTCTTTTGTCTTTCAACATATACTTAATGTCTATGCATCATTAATATGTACTTTTTAAACTGTTTCAAAGATTTCATTCTTGTCCCCTAACATGAACCCATTTAAAAGTTATTGCCCCTTGTGCGAAAAACCTTGTTATCGCTACTCCTCCGAAACCATAGACCGTAGAGACACCAAATCTTCACTAATGTCTTAAGGGTCTTTAGACCTAACTTCACTGTATAGTGCAAAAGAATCTGATGACCCCTTGTATGAGTTATTGCCCTTTAACTTCTTTATACTTACTATTAAACCTTTTATCTTGAAAACTATAAATGGTAGAAGCATGGGGCCAACTGCATTGTGACCCATGACCTTTGACCTTGAATATTTTGTCAAGGTCAAAGGTCAAGGTCATTGCAAAAATGAGAAATTAAGCTCTTTTTATATATCCTTTGTCTTTTAACATATGCAATCAGTCTTGCATCATTAATATGTACACTTAAAACTATTTCAAAGATTTCATTCTTGTTCCCCAAGATAGACTCTATCAAAAGTTATTGCCCCTTATGCGAAAAACATTGTTATCACTACTACTTCAAAACTGTAGACCGTAGAGGCATGAAACCTTCACTTATGTCTTAAGGGTCTTTAGGCACACCTTCATTGTATAAGTACTAAAGGATCTAATGACCCCTTATATGAGTTATTGCCCTTTAACTTCTTTATACTTACTATTAAACCTTATATCTTGAAAACTATAAATGGTAGAAGCATGGGGTTAATTGCAATGTGTCCCTTGACCTTTGACCTTGAAAATTTTTTCAAGGTCAAAGGTCAAGGTCATTTCAAAAAAAAATTTTTTTTTACATTTTTTTTTTTTTTCAAGCCATTTCCCTTAAAATTAAATTTAGAGTGTAAAATATAAAACTATAAGAAATTTAAAAAGGTGGAAAGACCTCTTATTGTTCTATGAACAATGCCTTTAAGTCTCCTAGTTATTTATTTTTTTATTATTTTTCCGCCGTGTGATTTTGAGTTTCAAGATTTATCGAAAAGATTTTTAGTTCATAAGAATGTACTTTAAAAGTTAGATAAAGTTGACCCTGCGTATGAACTTTGACCCCTTTCGGAGTTATTGCCCCTTTCGCAATAAAAAGCTTGTTATCGCTACTCCTTCGAAACCTTACACCGTAAAAATATGAAACCTTCACCAATGTCTTTGTCTAATAAAGGGGACTCTTCAATATATTCATTGCAAAAGCATTCGGTGACCCTTCAATGAGTTATTGCCCCTGAAACTTTTTGAATTTTACAAAAATTAAAAATAGATATTAAACGACAAGTCTGTAGAGACATGGGACCAACTGCATAAGATTCATTGACCTTTGACCTTAAAATCTATGTAAAGTTCAAAGTTCAAGGTCATTCCGAAACTGAGAAATTAAGCTCTTTTTATATCTCTTTTGTTCTCAACGTATTTTTTATGTCTTTGAATCATTAATATGTACTCTTAAAACTTAATTTCAAAGATTTCATTCCTTGTCCCCTAAGATTAACCCTATTAAAAGTTATTGCCCCTTTGCAAAAACCTTGTTATCGCTACTCCTCCGAAACCGTAAACCGTAGAGACACCAAACCTTCACTAATGTCTTGACTAATTTAGCCTACACTCTCATTCTATTCAGTGCGAAAAATTCGGTGACTTTTTTATGAGTTATTGCCCTGAAAGTTTTAAATTAATAAAAACCTTAAAACTTTTAAACGATAAGTGGTAAAGACATGGGACCAACTGCATGAGATCTTATGACCTTTGACCTTGAAAAATTAGGTCAAGGTCAAAGGTCAAGGTCATTTCCAAAATTTAGAAAATTGCTCATTTACGTTGGCTTTTGGTTAAAATACAATTTTGACCTTTCTGATATTTGATGGAATTTACCTTTTCTCAAAATTAAAAATTAAAATATTCATTGGAAAGACCTTTACCTAGATTCAGCTTCAAGTGAAAACTAAGTCTTCTCTCTCTCTCTCTTTTTTTCAGGTTTTATGACCTTTCTTTGACCTTGATAAATTGACCTTGACCTTTTTGACCCAAAGGAATTTCAAGCTTTTATGTTTGAAAGGATTTATAATTGTCAGAAGTTATAACAACTATATTTATTACAACCCCCCCCTTATTTTCTGAAAAAGTTAAGGTCATTCCAATTTTAGCTTAGAAAATATCTTTTCTCAACCATTAAAAGACATCAAGAAAGATAAAATTCAGTTTAGCATTGTAGTCAAGAAAAGTTATTCAAAGAAAACCTATTGAGAGTCCAAAAGGTTCTTAAGTCAATTAAATTTTAGTAAATATCGGACAAATCTACATTTTTTTTCTGTCTGAAATTTGTTATTGCTGAGTTTAAAAATAATTAAAAAGTATTGGCCATTTCTTAATTGTTGTTAATATCACTCGATTCTAACTGCTCTAATACGATGCATCCAATAATTTTAATACTTTTAAATATTCTTGCTTTCTTTAGAGTATATGGAATTTATTTCTTTGACTAATTTAGATTTAAATATTGTTGCAAAGGTCAAAGGTCAAGGTCATTGAATATGAAAATTGCGATTTTTTTTCAAATAAATTAAAAATTCTCAAACACCAATTTATATTACATGAAACTGTTTCAAAGATTTAATTTTGACCTTAACTATGAATTCAATTCAAAGGAAAGATTATTCAAAATCTTACCTAGAAATTTAGCCATATCTTTTAAAATCCTTTTTATCAAAAACCTTGTAAACCTGTAAATCTATGCATCTTTAATATTACTCTTAAAACTGCTTATTAACTTCATTTTGTAAAAGATTGACCCCTTCATAAAAGTTATTGCCCCTGGAACTTCTGTGAAAACTTGTTATTAAATTCCTTATAACTTTAAACCGACAATAAGTTAAAACAACAAATTTCCGGAACCCAATTTTAAAAGCTTATTGTGGCGTAGTGTTGACCCGCTCGCCTTGAAATCTTCCAAGGGTCAAGGTCATTAATTTTTTTTTAATTTTCAACTATTTTTTATATGAATCATTTTTTTTTAACTTCTTTTTTACTATTAAAATAATAAAACTATAAACATTTAAAAAGTGGAAAGACCTCTTATTGTTCTGTGAAGGTCAAAGGTCAAGGTCACTAAATTTTCTTTCTTTCTCTTTAAGAGAGTTAAACTGGTTTCTTTTTATGGTCTTTAACCTTTCTGTGATAAAAACAAATTGATTTCCTGGAAAGACCTCTTATTTTTTTTGAACAATTTTATTTTTTATTATTTTTCCGCCGTGTGATTTTGAGTTTCAAGATATATCGAAAAGATTTTCAAGTTCATAAGAATGTACTCCGTAAAAGATTTTGCAGTTGACCCTGCGTATATAAACTTGACCCCTTTCGGAGTTATTACCCCTTTCGCAAAAAAGCTTGTTATCGCTACTCCTCCCAAACCATAAACCGTAGAGAAATGAAACCTTCACTAATGTCTTTGACTAATTTAGTAGACACTTCACTGATTCATTGCGAAAGTATTCATTGACCCCTTCAATAAGTTATTGCCCCTGAAACTTTTTGAATTTTACAAATAATTAAAAATTTTCAAAACGAGAAGTCGTAGAGACATGGGACCAACTGCATAAGATTCATTGACCTTTGACCTTAAAATTCATGTAAAGGTCAAAGGTCAAGGTCATTCAAGAAATGAGAAATTTAGCTCTTTTTATATCTCTTTTGTCTTTTAGCAAATACTTAATGTCTATGCATCATTAATATGTACTTTTAAAACTGTTTCAAAGATTTTATTCTTGTCCCCTAACATGAACCCATTTAAAAGTTATTGCCCCTTGTGTGAAAAACCTTGTTATCGCTACTCCTCCGAAACTTTAGACCGTAGAGACACCAAACCTTCACTAATGTCTTAAGGGTCTTTAGACCTAACTTCACTGTATAGGTGCAAAAGAATCTGATGACCCCTTGTATGAGTTATTGCCCTTTAACTTCTTTATACTTACTATTAAACCTTGTATCTTGAAAACTATAAATGGTAGAAGCATGGGGCCAACTGCAATGAGACTCATGACCTTTGACCTTCAATATTTTGTCAAGGTCAAAGGTCAAGGTCATTGCAAAAATGAGAAATTAAGCTCTTTTTATATATCTTTTGTCTTTTAACATATGCAATCAGTCTTTGCATCATTAATATGTACATCTACTCTTAAAACTATTTCAAAGATTTCATTCTTATTTCCCAAGATTGACCCTATCAAAAGTTATTGCCCCTTATGCGAAAAACATTGTTATCACTACTACTTCAAAACTGTAGACCGTAGAGGCATGAAACCTTCACTTATGTCTTAAGGGTCTTTAGGCACACCTTCATTGTATAAGTACTAAAGGATCTAATGACCCCTTATATGAGTTATTGCCCTTTAACTTCTTTATACTTACTATTAAAACTTATATCTTGAAAACTATAAATGGTAGAAGCATGGGGTTAATTGCAATGTGTCCCTTGACCTTTGACCTTGAAAATTTTTTCAAGGTCAAAGGTCAAGGTCATTTCAAAAAAAAAATTTTTTTTTTACACTTTCATTTTTTTTTTAAGCCATTTCCCTTAAAATTAAATTTAGAGTGTAGAATATAAAACTATAAGAAATTTAAAAAGGTGGAAAGACCTCTTATTGTTCTGTGAACAATAAGTCTCCTAGTCTTTTTTTTTTTTTTGATATCCTTCTGTTTCTTCTTTTCCTTATTTATTATTATTTTTCCGCCGTGTGATTTTTTGTTTCAAGATTTATCGAAAAGACTTTTAGTTCATGATAATGGTACTTAAAAGATTATTCTGAAAGTTGACCCTGCGTATATGAACTTTGACCCCTTTCGGAGTTGACCCCTTTCGCAAGAAAAGCTTGTTATCGCTACTCCTCCGAAACCATAAACCACAGAGATATGAAACCTTCATTAATGTCTACGACTAATTTAGTAGACTCTCCAATCAAACATTGCGAAAGGATTCGTAAGCTCTTATAAAAAATTATTGCCCCTGAATGTTTGAATGTTTACAAATATCAAAAATTTTCTAAAACGACAAGGCGTAGAGACATGGGGCCAACTGCAAAAGATTCATTGACCTTTGACCTTAAAATCTAGGTCAAGGTCAAAGGTCAAGGTCATTCAAAATATGTAAAATTCAGCATTTTTTATATCTCTTTTGTTCTTAACCAAATTCTAAACTTCTTTGCATCTTTAATATGTACTCTTAAAACTGTTTCAAAGATTTCATTCTTGTCCCCTAAGATTGACCCTTTTAAAAGTTGTTGCCCCTTGTGCTAAAAACCCTTGTTATCGCTACTCTTCCGAAACCTTAAACCGTAGAGGTACAAAACCTTCAACAATGTCTGCGATTAATTTAGTACACTTCTCATTCCAATTAGTACAAAAGAATTTGTAAACCATTTTAAGTAGTTATTGCCCCTGCCAGTTTATGATGTTTATGAAGAACTAAAAACTTCTTAAAGACAAGTCGTAAAGACATGGGTCCAACTGCATGAGATCTTTTGAACTTTGACCTTGAAGAATAGGTCAAGGTCAAAGGTCAAGGTCATTGGGAAAGAGAAATTGCTTATTTACGGCTTTTGGTTAAAATGACCTTGACCTTTGACCTTGATATTTGACCTTGATTAATTGACCTTTTCTCAAAAGTTTAAAAAGATATATTCATTATCTTTACCTAGATTCAGCTTCAAGTGTAAAACTCAAGTTTATCTCTCTCTAAGTGCTTTTTTTTTTTATGGATGACCTTGACCTTTGACCTTGATAAATGACCTTGACCTTTGACCCAAAGGTCACAATCAAGCTTAATTATGTGGAGGTATTTATAACTCTCAGTCAACAAACACTTCTTATAATAGTTACCCCCCCCCCCCCCCCCATTTCTGAATTTTAAAAAAAAATCAATAGCGGCATAGAAAATTTTTCTACAACTCAAAAGACATCACAGATCAAGATAAAATTCAGTTTAGCATGTAGAAGACACCTCAAAGAAAGTGCCCTGAGAGTTTTACGGTGAGTCTCTTAAGTACAATTAAATTTTAGTAAATATCGGACAAATCTACATTTTTTTTCTGTCTGAAATTTAATTATTGCTGAGTATAAAAATAATTAAAGCTAGTATTGGCCATTTCTTAGATTGTTTTTAATAACACTCGATTCTCCTGCTCTAATACGATATTTCGATACCAAATATTCTTGCTTTCTTTAGTATGTGGAATTTATTTCAATTTTATTTAGATATAATATTAATGGAATGAATATCGAAAATAACAATTTTTCCTGTCAAATAAATTTCCACGCTCTCAATGACACCGTTTTTTTCCTGAGATGCATGTTTCAAGTTTAATTTATGCTGGTAACTATGAATTCAATTCAAATAGAAATGATTATTAAATCTTACCTATGAATTGACCATATCTGTCAAAACGAACGCGGCCTTTTTCAAATACATAAATTGCTACGCAACCTCAAATGCATGTATCCCCGTTAATACCAATATCATAATTATAATCGGACCCTATCCCTTACATTTTAACTCGAAAACAATCTCATTTAAACTCACATATACTCCCAGGAGCTTGTCAGAAGTGTATTCAACTGGAAAACTTTTGACTGGTCAATGAATCAAGGAAATTCCGTTAACTTTAACTCGACAATAATATAACACAATTTCAACGGAACCGGTGGGGTTGTGGTTAGAGCGCCCGCCTGCTAATCAGAGGGTCCAGGGATCGAATCCTGCAGGAGCACCATTATTTTTTTTTTTTTTTTTTTTTTTTTTTTTTTTTTTTTGCGTTTTTCTTTTTTTTTCAACCCAAATGACATGAAAACATATATAAAGGTGGAAAGACCTCTTATTGTTCTGTGAACAATAAGTCTCCTAGTTATTATTAGGTCTTTCCACCTTTCTGTGGAAAGACCTATTGATTTTCTTCTGTTTATTATTAGGTCTTTCCACCTTTCTGTGGAAAGACCAATTGATTTCCTTCTGTTTCTTCTTTTTTATTATTTTTCCGCCGTGTGATTTTGAGTTTCAAGATTTATCGAAAAGATTTTAGTTCATAATATGTACTATTATAAAAGATTTTCGCAGTTGACCCTGCGTATATAAACTTGACCCCTTTCGGAGTTATTACCCCTTTCGCAAAAAAGCTTGTTATCGCTACTCCTCGAAACCGTAAACCGTAGAGAAATGAAACCTTCACTAATGTCTTCGACTAATTTAGTAGACTTCCAATTGATTCATTGCGAAAGTATTCGTGACCCCTTCAAAAGTTATTGCCCCTGAAAGTTTTTGAATTTAACAAATAATTAAAAATTTTCAAAACGGGAAGTCGTAGAGACATGGGACCAACTGCATAAGATTCATTGACCTTTGAGCTTAAAATTCATGTAAAGGTCAAAGGTCAAGGTCATTCGAAAATTGAGAAATTTAGCTCTTTTTATATCTCTTTTGTCTTTTAACATATACTTAATGTCTATGCATCATTAATATGTACTTTTAAAACCATTTCAAAGATTTCATTCTTGTCCCCCGAGCTTGACCCATTCAGAAGTTGTCACCCCTTTTGCAACAAAACCTTGTTATCGCTACTCCTCCGAAACCGTAAACCGTAGAAATACAAAACCTTCACTAATGTCTTAACTAATTTAGAACACTTCACATGTATTAGTGCAAAAGAATCTGATGACCCTTTTATGAGTTATTGCCCCTGAAACTTCTTGAATTTTACTAAAACCTAAAAATCTTGAAAACGATAAGTGGTAGAAGCATGGGACCAACTGCATGAGATTCATTGACCTTTGACCTTGAAATTCATGTCAAGGTCAAAGGTCAAGGTCATTCCAAAAATGAGAAATTAAGCTCTTTTTATATATCTTTTGTCTTTAAACATATATTTAATCAGTCTTTGCATCATTAATATGTACTCTTAAAACTATTTCAAATATTTCATTGTCGTCCCTTAAGATTGACTCTATCAAAATTTATATCCCCTTGTGCCAAAAACTTCAAAACCGTAGACCGTAGAGGCATGAAACCTTCACTAATGCAGGGTCTTTAGGCACACCTTCATTGTACAAATACTAAAGGATCTAATGACCCCTTATATGAGTTATTGCCCTTTAACATCTTTGTATTTACTATTAAACCTTATAACTTAAAAACTATAAGTGGTAGAAGCATGGGGTCAATTGCATTGTGACCCTTGACCTTTGACCTTGAATATTCTTTCAAGGTCAAAGGTAAAGGTCATTTTAAAAAAAATTTTTTTTTTTTTTTACATTTTAAGACAATTTTTTTTTTCAAGCCATTTCCCTTAAAATTAAATTTAGAGTGTAAAATATAAAACTATAAGTGTTGAAATTTAAAAAGGTGGAAAGACCTCTTATTGTTCTATGAACAATAAGTCTCCTAGTTATGTTTCTTTTTTTCCTTTTTCTTTATTATTTTTCCGCCGTGTGATTTTTTGTTTCAAGATTTATCGAAAAGATTTTAGTCGATAAAAATGTACTCCGTAAAAGATTTTTGCAGTTGACCCTTCATTTATGAACTTTGACCCCTTTCGGAGTTACGACCCCTTTCGCAATAAAAGCTTGTTATCGCTACTCCTCCGAAACCATAAACCACAGAGATTCCAAACCTTTATTAATGTTTACAACTGATTTAGTAGACTCTCCAATCAAACATTGCGAAAGGATTCATAAACTCCTATAATGAATTATTGCCCCTGAATGTTTGCAATGTTTACAAATATCAAGAATTTTTCTAAAACGACAAGGCGTAGAGACATGGGGCCAAATGCAAAAGATTTCTTGACCTTTGACCTTAAAATTACAGGTCAAGGTCAAAGGTCAAGGTCATTCAAAATAGGTAAAATTAAAGCATTTTTTATAGCTCTTTCTGTCTCTTTAAAATACTAAACTTCTTTGCATCTTTAGTATGTACTCTTAAAACCATTTCAGAGATTCCATGCTTGTCCCCTAAGATTGAACCCTCTAAAAGTTATTGCCCCTTTCAGTGTAAACCCTTGTTATAGCTACTCCTCCGAAACCGTAAACCGTAGAGGTACAAAACCTTCAACAATGTCTGCGACTAATTTAGTACACTTCTCATCCTAAGTGCGAAAGAATTCGTAAACATTTTATTCAGTTATTGCCCCTGGCAGTTTATAATGTTTACAAAGAACTAAAAACAAACGACAAGTTGTAAAGACATGGACCCAACTGCATGAGATCTTTTGACCTTTGACCTTGAATATTAGGTCAAGGTCAAAGGTCAAGGTCATTGGGAAAGCATCAAAATTGCTTATTTACGGGCTTTTGGTTAACCTTGACCTTTGACCTTGATATTTGACCTTGACCATTGACCTTTTCTCAAAAGTTTAAAAAGATATATTCATTGCTTTTCTTTACCTATATTCAGCTTCAAGTTTAAAACTCAATTCTGTAAGTGGGTTTTTCTTTTTTGATGACCTTGACCTTTGACTTGATAAATGACCTTGACCTTTGACCCAAAGGTCACAATCAAGCTTAATCATGTGGAGGTATTTATAACTGTCACGTCAACAAACACTTATATAATAAACCCCCCCCCCCCCCATTTCTGTTTCAAAAAAAAATCATTTAGCTGCAAAGACTTTTTGTCTACAACTCAAAAGACATAAAAGATAGGATAAAATTCAGTACCCAACATGTAGAAGACACCTCAAAAGAAATTGCCCCTGAGAGCTTTTACGGTGAGTCTCTTAAACAATTAAATTTTAGAAATATCGGAAAATCTACATTTTTTTTCAACTGAAATTTAATTCTTGCTGAGTATAAAAATCAATTAAAGCTAGTATTGGCCATTTCTTAGATTGTTGTTAATATCACTCGATTCTCCTGCTCTAAACGACATTTCGAACCATATATTCTTGCTTTCTTTAGTATGTGGAATTTATTTCAATTTTATTTAGATTTAATATTGTTGGAATGAATCTCTAAAATCAAGCGATTTTTCCAAAAATAAATTTGCTCTTTTGACACCGATTTTTTTTTTTTTTTTTTTTTTGAGATGCATGTTTCAAGTTTAATTTATGCTCATAACTATGAATTCAATACAAATAGAAATGATTATTAAATCTTACCTATGAATTGACCATATCTGTCAAAACGAACGCGGCCTTTTTCAAATACATAAATTGCTACGCAACCTCAAATGCATGTATCCCCGTTAATACCAATATCATAATTTTAATCGGACCCTATCCCTTACATTTTAACTCGAAAACAATCTCAGTTAAACTCACATATACTCCCTTAGCTTGTCAGAATTGCCCTAACTCTTTGACTGGTCAATGAATTAAATTCCTTATAACTTTAACTCGACAATAATACAAACAATTTCAACAGAACCCGTGGCGTAGTGGTTAGAGCGCTCGCCTATTAATCAAGGTCATTTCAATCCTGCTGGAGCACCTTTTTTTTTTTTATTTTTTTTTTTTTTTTTTTTTTTTTTTTTTTTTTTTTTGCAATTTTTCTTCGTTTTTTCAACCCAAATGACACGGAAAACTTAAAAATTTGGAAAGACCTCTTAAAAATTTTCTAAAACAAAATGATAGAAATATAAGGTCTTTCCAGGTGGAAAGACCTATTGAAATTTATTGTCTTTCCACCTTTCTGTGGAAAGACCTAATTTTCTTCTGTCTTTAGGTCTTTCCACCCTTGAAAGCTTATTTTTTATTATTTTTCCGCCGTGTGATTTTGAGTTTCAAGATTTATCGAAAAAGATTTTGGTTCATAAGAATGTATTAAAAGTTATTCGAAATTTGACCCTGCGTATATGAACTTTGACCCCTTTCAAAGTTATTACCCCTTTCGCAAGAAATGCTTGTTATCGCTACTCTTTTGAAACCGTAAACCGTAGAAATATGAAACCTTCACTAAAGTCTTCGACTCATTGAGAGGACTCGGGAATCTTTTCATTGCGAAAGTATTCGGTGACTCCTTCAATGAGTTATTGCCCCTGAAACTTTTTGAATTTTAGAAATAATTAAAAATTTTCAAAACGAGAAGTTGTAGAGACATGGGACCAACTGCATAAGATTCATTGACCATTGACCTTCAAATTCATGTAAAGGTCAAAGGTCAAGGTCATTCCAAAACTGAGAAATTAAGCTCTTTTTATATCTCTTTTGTCCTTCAAAATATACTTATTGTTTTTCCATCATTAATATGTACTCTTAAAACTATTTCAAAGATTTTATTCTTGTCCCCTTAGATTAACCCTTTTAAAAGTTATTGCCCTTTGCGCTAAAAACCTTGTTATCGCTACTCCTCCGAAACCATAGACCGTAGAGACACCAAACTTTCATTAATGTCTTCGACTCTTTAGACCTAACTTCACTGTATTGTGCAAAAGTCTTCTGATGACCCTTTAATGAGTTATTGCCCTTTAACTTTTTTAATTTTATTAAACCTTAAAAATTCTTGAAAACTAGAAGTGGTAGAAGCATGGGGCCAACTGCATTAAGATTCATTGACCTTTGACCTTGAAAATTTTGTAAAGGTCAAAGGTCAAGGTCATTCCAAAAATGAGAAATTAAGCTCTTTTTATATATTTTTTGTCTTTCAACATATGCATAATGTCTATGCATCATTAATATGTACTTTTAAAACTGTTTCAAAGATTTTATTCTTGTCCCCAAGATTGACCCTATTAAAAGTTATTGCCCCTTGTACGAAAAACATTTTTATCACTACTGCTTCAAAACCGTAAACCGCAAAGACATGAAACCTTCTCTAATGTCTTATGGGTCTTTAGGCAAAACTTTTTGTTCAAGTGCAAAAGGATCTGGTGACTCCTTAATGAGTTACTGCCCTTTAACTGCTTTGTGCTTAATATTAAACCTTATAACTTTAAAACTATAAGTCATAGAGACATGGGGTTAATTACAATGTGACCCTTGACCTTTGACCTTGAATAAATTTTGAAGGTCAAAGGTCAAGGTCACCTAAAAAATTTTTTTTTCATTTTCATTTTTTTTTCTTTTTTTAAGCCATTTCCTGGTTTCTTTTTTAAAATTAAATTTAAATAGTAAAATATAAAATAAATTGAAATTTAAAAAGGTGGAAAGACCTCTTATTGTTCTGTGAACAATAAGTCTCCTAGTTATTATTCTTCTCATTAGGTCTTTCCACCTTTCTTCTTATTTCTTATTTTTTATTATTTTTCCGCCGTGTGATTTTGAGTTTCAAGATTTATCGAAAAGACTTTTAGTCATAAGAATGTACTCCGTAAAAGATTTTTGCAGTTGACCCTGCGTATATGAACTTTGACCCCTTTCGGAGTTATGACCCCTTTCGCAATAAAAGCTTGTTATCGCTACTCCTCCGAAACCGTAAACCGCAGAGATTCCAAACCTTTATTAATGTCTACGACTGATTTAGTAGACTCTTCAATCAAACATTGCGAAAGGATTCGTAAACTCCTATAATGAATTATTGCCCCTGAATGTTTGCGATGTTTACGAATATCAAGAACTTTTCTAAAACGACAAAGCATAGAGACATGGGGCCAACTGCAAAAGATTTCTTGACCTTTGACCTTAAAATCTAGGTCAAGGTCAAAGGTCAAGGTAATTCAAAATATGTAAAATTAAGCATTTTTAATAGCTCTTTTGTTCTTAACCAAATTCTACACATCTTTGCATCTTTAGTATGTACTCTTAAAACCATTTCAGAGATTCCAAGCTTGTCCCCTAAGATTGAACCCTCTAAAAGTTAGTGCCCCTTTCATTGTAAACCCTTGTTATCGCTACTCCTCCGAAACCGTAAACCGTAGAGGTATAAAACCTTCAACAATGTCTGCGACTAATTAAGTACACTTCTCATTCTATTGATGCAAAAGAATTCGTAAACATTTAAAGTAGTTATTGCCCCTGGCAGTTTATGATGTTTACAAAGAACTAAAAACTTCTTAACGACAAGTCATAAAGACATGGGCCCAACTGCATGAGATCTTCTGACCTTTGACCTTGAATATAAGGTCAAAGGTCAAGGTCATTGGGAAAGTATCAAAATTGCTTATTTACGGGCTTTTGGTTAAAATGACCTTGACCTTTGACCTTGATATTTGACATTGACCTTTGACCTTGACCTTTCCCCAAAAGTTTAAAGAGATATATTCATTATCTTTACCTACATTCAGCTTCAAGTGTAAAACTGAAGTTTATAAGTGCTTTTGTATGACCTTGACCTTTGACCTTGATAAATGACCTTGACCTTTGACCCAAAGGTCACAATCAAGCTTAAGTATGTGGAGGTATTTATAACTCTCACATCAACAAACACTTATATAATACCCCCCCCTGTGTGATTTTTAAAACAAAAATCAAAAGCGCATAGAAAAATTTTCAGTACAACTCAAAGGACATCACAGATCAAGATAAAATTTTTCGCACGTAGAAGACCCTGCAAAGAAAGTGCCCTGAGAGTTTTACGCTCTCTTAAGTACAATTAAATTCTTAGTGAATCCTCGGCGAAATCTACATGAAATTTAATTGTTGCAGTATAAAAATAATTAAAGCTTGTATTGGCCATTTCTTCGATTGTTGTTAATATCACTCTCCAATCAAACATTGCGAAAGATTCGATAAACTCCTATAAATTGTTTCTACTATGTGCGAATATTTACAATTTTATTTAATAAATTTTTTCAAACGACAAGCGCTGTATAAATTTCCACGCTCTCAATGACACCGTTTTTTCCTTTGCATGTTTCAAGATTTATGCTTAAATGAATGTCACAAAATAGGTAAAATGATTTTTTACCTATGAGTGTACAATATCTTCAAAAAACGCGGCCTTTTTCAAATACATAAATTCTTTGCAAGTTATTTCTTTAATAAGAAATGAATTGTATCGCTACTCCTTCTTAATTTTGTTGAAAACAATCTCATTAAAACATATAAGTTTATTAAAATTATCTGGTCAATGAATCAAGGAAAGTCTTCCACTCGACAATAATATAAGACAATTTTAACGGAACCCGTGGTGAGTGGTTAGAGCATTCGCCTGCTATCAGAGGGTCCAGGGAAAGAATCCTGCAGGAGCACCTTCAATTAGTTATTTTTTTTGAAAGTTTTTTTTTTTGCGTTTTTCTTCGTTTTTTCAACCCAAATGACAGGAGATGGGCCCAACTGCAAAGATCTCATTGACCTTTGACAATGAAATTAATGCAATTTAGGTCTTTCCAGCTTTCTCTGGAAAGACCTATTGATATTTTCCACCTTTTGTGAAAAGACCTATTGATTTCCTTCTTTTCTTTTTTTCCTTTTAACAGATATTTTTAATTTTTCCGCCGTGTGATTTTGAGTTTCAAGATTTATCGTAAAGTTTTAAGTTCATAAGTGCTTTTTTTTTGGATGACCCCGTATATGAAATGAAGTTATTACCCCTTTAAAAAACCTTGTTATCGCTACTCCTCTGAAACCATAAACCGTAGAGAAATGAAACCTTTAATGTCTTTGACTAATTTATAGACACTTTATTGATTCATTGCGAAAGTATTCATTACCCCTTCAATAAGTTATTGCCCCTGGAAGTTTTTAATTTTACAAATAATTAAAAATTTTCAAAACGAGAAGACGTAGAAACATGGGACCAACTGCATAAAATTCATTGACTTTTGATAAAATTCATGCAAAGGGTAAAGGTCAAGGTCATTCCAAAACTGAGAAATTAAGCTCTTTTTACATATCTCTTTTGTCTTTTAACATATACTTAATGTCTATATATTCATTAATATGTACTTTTAAAACTGTTTTAAAGATTTAATTTGTTGTCCTTAAACATTAACCCTTTTAAACGTTATTGGCTATTTGTGCGAAAAACCTTGTTATCGCTACTACTTCGAAACCGTAGATTGCAGAGACATGAAACCTTCACTATTGTGTTAAGGGTCTTTAGAGAACTTCACTGTTTAGGTGAAAAAAATATTAGACCCCTTCAATGAGTTATTGCCCTTTAACTTTCCACGCTTACTAATTATAAATTTTAAAAACGATTTGTAGAAGCTGAGATGCATGTTTCAGGTTTAATTTATGCAAGGTCAAAGGTCAAGGTCATTCTGATTATTATAATTTTAACATATACTTAAATTTTCATTTTTTTAAAACTATTTCAAAATTCATTTTGTACGATTAACCTGTTTATTGCCCCGTTAATGCCAAAATACCTTGTAATTACCCTTCAAAACTGTTTTCAAACCTTCACTTATCTTAAGGATCTTTAAGCATAACTTCACTATATAAGTGTGAAAGGATATAATTGCCCTTTAACTTTAACTTACTATTAAACCATATCTTGAAAACTATAAGTGGTAGAAGCATGGGGTTAATTGCGAGGGTCCTTTACCTTTGACCTTTAAAATTTTTTCAAGGTCAAAGGTCATTTTCATTTAATTTTTTTTTTTTTTTTTACATTTTCATTTTTTTTTCAAGCCATTTCCCTTAAAATTAAATTTAGAGTGTAAAATATAAAACTATAAGAAATTTGAAAAGGTTTATTAGGTCTTTCCAGCTTTCTATGGAAAGACCTATTGATATTATTCTGTTTCTTTTTTTCCTTTTTCTTTATTATTTTTCCGCCGTGTGATTTTTTGTTTCAAGATTTATCGAAAAGATTTTCAGTCGATAAAAATGTACTCCGTAAAAGATTTTTGCAGTTGACCCTGCGTATATGAACTTTGACCCCTTTCGGAGTTAAGACCCCTTTCGCAATAAAAGCTTGTTATCGCTACTCCTCCGAAACCATAAACCGCAGAGATTCCAAACCTTTATTAATGTTTACGACTGATTTAGTAGACTCTCCAATCAAACATTGCGAAAGGATTCATAAACTCCTATAATGAATTATTGCCCCTGAATGTTTGCGATGTTTACAAATATCAAGAATTTTTCTAAAACGACAAGGCGTAGAGACATGGGGCCAAATGCAAAAGATTTCTTGACCTTTGACCTTAAAATCTAGGTCAAGGTCAAAGGTCAAGGTCATTCAAAATAGGTAAAATTCAGCATTTTTTATAGCTCTTCTGTTCTTTACCAAATTCTAAACTTCTTTGCATCTTTAGTATGTACTCTTAAAACCATTTCAGAGATTCCATGCTTGTCCCCTAAGATTGAACCCTCTAAAAGTTAGTGCCCCTTTCAGTGTAAACCCTTGTTATCGCTACTCCTCCAAAACCGTAAACCGTAGAGGTACAAAACCTTCAACAATGTCTGCGACTAATTTAGTACACTTCTCATCCTATTAGTGCGAAAGAATTCGTAAACATTTTATGTAGTTATTGCCCCTGGCAGTTTATGATGTTTACAAAGAACTAAAAACTTCTTAACGACAAGTCGTAAAGACATGGGCCCAACTGCATGAGATCTTTTGCCCTTTGACCTTGAATATTAGGTCAAGGTCAAAGGTCAAGTTCATTTCGAAAGTATCAAAATTGCTTATTTACGGGCTTTTGGTTAAAATGACCTTGACCTTTGACCTTGATATTTGACCTTGACCATTGACCTTTTCTCAAAAGTTTAAAAAGATATATTCATTATCTTTACCTAGATTCAGCTTCAAGTGTAAAACTCAAGTTTATAAGGCTAAGTGCTTTTTTTTTTTGGATGACCTTGACCTTTGACCTTGATAAATGACCTTGACCTTTGACCCAAAGGTCACAATCCAGCTTAATTATGTGGAGGTATTTATAACTGTCACGTCAACAAACACTTATATAATACACCCCCCCCCCCCCCCTGATTTCTCTCTAAAAAAAAAAAATCAATAGTGGCATAGAAAATTTTTCTTCAACTCAAAAGACATCACAGATCAAGATAAAATTCAGTTTAGCATGTAGAAGACACCTCAAAGAAAGTGCCCTGAGAGTTTTACGGTGAGTCTCTTAAGTACAATTAAATTTTAGTAAATATCG